>NW_025345710.1:0-13744 GCF_016433145.1 Gracilinanus agilis | reverse complement strand
GGTTGAAGGGGAAAGGTGGAGCATGAATCATGTAACCATGTCAAAAATGAATATTAATAAATGTTAAAAAAAAATATGTTCTTAGCCCAAGACGAGATGATACCAGGTATTTGGTCAAGAAGTGGGGATGACACTGGCAGTGGTGGAATGGAAATGCAGCCAGACTCCAAGACTGTGATGGGCATCTAGAAGCAGGCAACAGATGAGAAATGGCCACAAGAAGCCTACATGGGCCAGCCATATGGAACGATTTGAAGGAACATCTATGAGGAGATGATGGAGTCTTGAGTCATCTACACTGTGCACTGAGAAGCCCAACAGTTCCTAGAGCTCCCACAAGATTCCCTATCACTTCCTGTGAGTGACTTAGGGACCCCTCCTCCCACTTCTGCTGTGTTGAGGAGGCATCAGAGTCAAGTGGGAGATAGTGAAACCCTCTATATCTAACTCGTGTTGCACTGGTCATATCAAGTGGTGAGAATACAAATTTCAGAGGTAGAATTATCTAGTCCTAGAAGATACAGAATATATTCTGCATATAGAATATATATAGAAGATACGGAAGTATTATCATAAAAGAATATTTGGAGGAAATACCTTTTCCTGTTGTAGGATGCCATGTGCTCAATTCTAGGTTCAATTAAAGAGATGAATTAGGTAAATGTGGCTTATAAGCAGTAGTTTTGAATAGATAGTATACTGAAACAATTCCCAGGAATTTGGAGGTATCAGGAGGACGATCTATGAGGGAGGAGGAGCTCATCCTTAGAGATGCATTTATACAAATACATATGAATATACATGCATACATTCTTATATGTATACATGTGACACATATATATATGCATGTATCTATCTGCACAGCTATACATTCAGATACACACATAAAATTATCTGTTTGAATATATAAGGATAAAAAATAATTATGACTGATATAATAATATAAATTAGTAATTTAATTAAAGCCATGCTGATATATAAAGTCATTAGACCACATACTTGTAAGAATTCAAAACTGCCTCTCAGCCATTATTACCTCCCGTCTCTTCCTGAGTCTGCTGGCCAAGAGACCACTCCCTCCTAACCCAGGAGATTTAAACTGACCTCTGTGTGGTGACGTAGGCGTCCCCATGCCCAAAGAACAGGAAATGGAAACCCGTTGGACCACGGGAAATGTAGTTTGATAATTTCCACGTGTCCATAGAAAATACATAAATATACTTAAAGATGGCATCTCCCAAATTTCATTCTTACAAATATCAAGGCTTTAATCAAATTTTTCTTATTCTTGTGTCAATGACAAGGATCTGCTTTAAAAGCAAAGTTTTCCACTAAAAATCTTTCTGAGCAGATTGTTTGATTTGTTCTAACTACTGTCTGTCAAAATACTATTGATTTTTTTTCTGCCATTATTACCGGAGTGACATTGTTGACCCATCATTGCGCATTACATATTTCAGTAGTTACTCTAGCCACACAACTATTAAAGACTGACCCTCCTCTCTCCTTCATGGGAAGTAACCTACAAATAGGACTTTTGGTTGGGAAGGATGTAGGATACTGCTGTATAATAACTATGATGAAGAGATTGGGGAGGGTGCTTTGGGAAACTCTAAGGAGGATTTGTCAGAAGGGATGTAAGGTACACAACAAGGAAAACAGAAATTAAGGAGAAATAATTTCTCTGTTGTGGAAACTGCATGAAACTGTGGCATATTGAAGTATTCCTCCCGAAGTATTTGTGAGATCATTTGGGCATCATTTTGTAAACCCCTCTTTGCAGCCCAGGAAATCAGTAAAAAAGTTTTCAGCCTTCCTAAGTGAGAGAAGGGGTGATGGAGGCTGAGCTGAGAAGCCTGATGGTAGGGAGAATATTCTTCAGCTGTAGTTGAAAATGTGGTGAGAACATTAGAGAGGTTTAGAAGTTCACTGGACCCAAACAGTAGTGACAATCTGGATTGTAGGTGTCAACTGTCCTGCTGTGTTTGACATTGGATCCTAAGTGGCAGTTCTTTTAGTCCATGTGTTTTATAGAGGACACATACAACCTCTAGGCATATATGAAGATTCCTTGCCTGTGGACTGGATGAGAAGGAATATGTTCTCTTGGGATTATATCATTGTAGACTTAGAATTCCCTAGGAAAGTAATTGTTGTTTCAATGTTCAGTTGTGTCTGACTCTTTGTGACCACATTTGAAGTTTTCTTGGCAAACATACTGAAATGGTTTGCCATTTACTTCTTGTTCATTTTTACAGATAAGGAACTAAGGCAAACAGAGTGAAGTGACTTGCCCAGGGTCAAACAGCAAGTAAGTGTCTGAGGTCAGATTTGAACTCATGAAGATGAGTCTTCCTGATTCCAAGCACCACCTAGTTTTTGCATGTCTACAAAAAAGTGGACACTTTGGCCCTGGTATATTGAGATCCAGCACACATTTCTGGAGCACCTATAGTTATTGGGACCAATGTCAGGCTATTCAAAGTACTGGCAGAGTATAATAATTAGTACTCAACATCTGGGTACCTCACCAATCCGTGACTCTTTAACGGAGGCTTAGGGGCCAGTAGAGGCCAATAGTGCAATAAATCTTTAGAGAAGCCCTGAATGTTTTACTATAAGTGTAGACTCAACGAATCTGGACTTAGGTACCTCTCCACAAGCCAAGTAACAGAAGAATCATCCTAGGAAGTAATGCAGCAAGAGAGATGGCTCAAATAAAAGTGTGTATGTAAAGTATTGTACAAAACTTCCAGTCCTATATTTGTGTCAACTCTTTCTATTATTAGAGACAACTTGGCATAGTAGATTATTAGTGAACTGACCTAGAAGGCAGGAAGACCTGGTTTCAAATCCCACCTCTGACCTTCTTGGATGTTACTTTGGGCAAATCACTTAGTGTCCCCAGCACTCTAAGCCACTCTTATCTTGGCATCCATGGACAGATTTCAGGAAGCCTGTGATCATGGATGTGAGAAAAACTATCTTTATTTTCACTAATCTCTAACTGAAATTTAGCTTTTTTCTTCAGTGTTCTCTAGTAACAAAGAAACCCATGGGAATTCCTTCTGATAAAACCATTTGTCTCACCAGGCAAGGCCCATTAGCCATTTGCTTTGGACTCATAATGGTCAAAGGCAGAATGGAAGAGAGCGCTTGTCTCTTAAACTTTGAGACTTGTGTCTGGATTTTTTCTTTTTCTTTTCTTTTTTTTTTTGAAATTAGTTTTTATTTTGAATATTTTCTCCTAGTTACATATTTCATGTTCTTTCCCTCTTCCCCAATGCCTCCTAACCCCCCCCCCAGCAGATGCACAATTCCACAGGGTTTTACATATATCATTCATTGATCAAGACCTAATTCCATATTATTGATAGTTGGACTAGAGTTATCGTTTAGTGTCTACGTCCCCAATAATATCCCCAACAGCCCATGTGTTCAAGCAGTTGTTTTTCTTGTGTTTCTCCTCCCACAGTTCTTCCTCTGAATGTGGCTAGTTTTCTTTCTTATAAGTCCCTCAGCCTTTCTCTGGATCCTTGCATTGCTGCTAGTATAAAAGTCTGTTATGTTCGAATGTACTTCAGTGTATCACAATGTTCTCCTGGATCTGCTCTTTTCACTCTGCTTCAATTCCTGGAGGTCATTCCAGTTCACATGGAATTCCTCCAGTTCTTTATTCCTTTGAGCACAATAATATTCCATCACCAACAGATACCACAATTTGTTCAGCCATTCTCCAATCAAACGACATTTCCTTATTTTCCAATTTTTTGCCACCACAAAGAGAGCAGCTATAAATATTTTTGTACAAGTCTTTTTCCTTATTATCTCTTTGGGGTATAATCCAAGCAGTGCTATGGCTGGATCAAAAGGCAGATAGTCTTTTAAAGCCCTTTGAGCATAGTTCCAAATTACCATCTGGAATGGTTGCATCAGTTCACAACTCCACCAGCAATGCAATTTTGCCACATCCCCTCCAACATTCATTACTCTCCTTTGCTGTCATTTAGCCAATCTGCTAGGTGTGAGGTGATACCTCAGAGTTGTTTTGATTTGCATTTCTCTAACTATTAGAGATTTAGAACACTTTCTCATGTGCTTATTGATAGTTTTGATTTCTTTATCTGAGAATTGCCTATTCATATCCCTTACCCATTTATCAATTGGAAGATGGTTTGATTTTTTGTACAATTGATTTAGCTCCTTGTATATTTGAGTGATTAGACCTTTACCTGAGTTTTTTGTTATAAAGATTTTTTCCCAATTTGTTGTTTCCCTTCTAATTTTGGTAGCATTGGTTTTTTCTGTACAAAACCTTTTTAGTTTAATGTAGTCAAAATTATTTCTTTTACATTTTGTGATTTTTTTTTCTAACTCTTGCTTGGTTTTAAAATCTTTCCCTTCCCATAGATCTGAAAAGTATACTATTCTGTGCTCACCCAATTTATCTATAGTTTCCTTCTTTATATTCAAGTCATTCACCCATTCTGAGTTTATCTTGGTATAGGGTGTGAGATGTAGATCTAAACCCAATCTCTCCCACATTGTTTTCCAATTTTCCAGCAGTTTTTATCAAATAGTGGGTCTTTGTCCCAAAAGCTGGGTTATTTAGGTTTATTGAAAACTGTCTTGCTGAGGTCTTTTACCCCTAGTCTATTCCACTGATCCTCCTTTCTGTCTCTTTGCCAGTACCATATTGTTTTGATGACTACTGCTTTGTAGTACAGTTTAAAATCTGGTACTGCTAGGCTACCATCCTTCATATTTTTTTTTTCATTTTTTCCCTTGATATTCTTAGTCTTTTGTTCTTCTAAATGAACTTTGATGTAGTTTTTCTAATTCAATAAAAAAAGTTTTTTGGTAGTTTGATAGGTATGGTACTAAATAGGTAAATTAATTTAGATAGGATGGGCATTTTTATTAAGTTAGCTCATCCTACACATGAGAAATCAATGTTTTTCCAGTTGTTTAGATCTAGTTTTATTTGGGTGGAAAGGGTTTCGTAGTTGTGTTTGTATAATTCCTGTGTTTGTCTTGGCAGATAGATTCCTAAGTATTTTATATTGTCTAGGGTGATTTTAAATGGAATTTCTCTTTCTAACTCTTCAGCTGTGATGTGTAGGAAATATATAGAAATGCTGATGATTTATGTGCATTTATTTTGTATCCTGCAACTTTGCTAAAGTTGTTGATTATTTCCACTAACTTTTTTAGTTAAATCTCTGGGATTTTTTAAGTAGACCATCATATCATCTGCAAAGAGTGATAGTTTGGTCTCCTCATTGCCTATTTTAATACCTTCAATTTCTTTTTCTTCTCTAATTGCTACTGCTAGTATTTTCAGTACAATGTTAAATAACAGAGGTGACAATTGGCATCCTTGTTTCACTCCTGATCTTATTGGAAATGCTTCTAATTTATCCCCATTGCATATGATGCTTGTTGATGCTTTTAGGTATATACTGTTTATTATTTTTAGGAAATGTCCTTCTATTCCTATACTTTCCAGGGTTTTCAATAGGAATGGATGCTGTATTTTGTCAAAGGCTTTTTCAGCATCTATTGAAATAATCATGTGATTTTTGTTTGTTAGTTTGTTGATATGGTCAATTATGTGGATGGTTTTTCTAATGTTGAACCATCCTTGCATTCCTGGTATAAATCCCACCTGATCATAATGAATAACCCTCGTGATCACTTGCTGGAGTCTTTTTGCTAGTATTCTGTTTAAGATTTTTGCATCTATGTTCATTAGGGAGATTGGTCTGTAGTTTTCTTTCTCTGTTTTTGACCTACCTGTCTTTGGTATCAGTACCATATTTGTGTCATAGAAGGAGTTTAGAACTCCTTCTTTGCTTATTATGTCAATTAGTTTGTAAAGTATTGGAATTAGTTGTTCTTTGAAGGTTGGATAGAATTCACTTGTGAATCCATCTGGCCCTGGGGATTTTTTCTTAGGGAGTTCTTTGATGGCTTGTTCAATTTCTTTTTCTGATATGGGATTATTTAAGTATTCAACTTCTTCTGCTGTTAATCTAGGCAATTTATATTTTTGTAAATATTCATCCATATCACCTAGATTGCTGTATTTATTGCCATATAATTGGGCAAAATAGTTTTTAATGATTGCCTTGATTTCCTCTTCATTAGAGGTGAGGTCTCCTTTTTCATCTTTGATACTGGTAATTTGGTTTTCTTCTTTCCTTTTTTAAATTAGATTGGCCAGTACTTTGTCAAGTACCAGCTTCTAGTCTTATTTATTAATTCAATAGTTCTTTTACTTTCAGTTTTAATGATTTCTCCTCTGATTTTTATAATCTCTAATTTAGTTTTAATCTGGGGATTTTTAATTTGTTCCCTTTCTAGTTTTTTGATTTGCATGCCCAGTTCATTGATCTTTGCTTTCTCTAATTTGTTATTATATGGACTCATTGATATAAATTTCCCCCTGAGTACTGCTTTAGCTGCATCCCACAGATTTTGGTAGGATGTTTCATCATTGTCATTCTCTTCAATAAAATTATTAATTGTTTCTATGATTTCTTCTTTATCTGATTTTGGAGAATCATATTTAATTTCCAATTAGTTTTTGATTTGCCTGTCCATGTGCCCTTACTAATTATTATTTTATTGCATCTATGGTCTGAAAAGGTTACATTTATTATTTCTGCTTTCTTGCATTTATTTGCCATGTTTCTATGCCCTATTACATGGTCAATCTTTGTGAATGTACAGCTGAAAAGAAAGTGTATTCCTTTTGTCCCTATTTATTTTTCTCCACATATCTATTAACTAATTTTTCTAGGATTTGATTCACCTCTCTTATCTCTTCTTATTTATTTTTTTGTTTGATTTATCTAGATCTGATAGAGGAATATTTAGATCTCCCACTAGTATGGTTTTACTATCTATTTCCTCCTGGAGCTCTGCCAGTTTCTCCTTTAGAAATGTTGATGCTATACCATTTGGTGCGTACATGTTAAGTATTGTTATTTCCTCATTATCTATACTGCCTTTTTCAGGATGTAATTACCTTCCCTGTCTCTTTTAATCATATCTATTTTTACTTTGGCTTTATCACAAATAATGATTGCCACTCCTGCCTTCTTTTTCTCTGTTGAAGCCCAAAAGATTTTACTCTAGCCCTTGACCTTAACCCTGTGTATGTCTACCTGCCTCATGTGTGTTTCTTTTAGACAACATATGGTAGGATTTTGGTTTCTAATCCACTCTGCTATTTGCTTCTATTTTATAAGCAAGTTCATCCCATTCACATTCAGGGTTATAATTTTTAGCTGTGTATCCCCTGACATTTTGGTATCATCTCCTAGTTCTACCCCTTCCTATTACGGTATTTTCTTTTAAACCAGTGGTTTGTTTTAAATCAATACCTCTTGTCCCCTCCCTTGATTTACTTCCCTTTCTACCTCCTCCCTTTTTACTGCCCTCTTATTATTTTAAGGCCTAATGAATTTCCTTCTCCCTCTCTTCCCTTCCCTTTAAGAGCTCCCCCCACTTCATCCTTTGGTTTGTCCCTTCTGACTTTATCTGTATGGTTAGATAGAATTTGATATCTTAATGGATCTAGCTACTCTTCCCTCTCAGGATTAATTCCACTGAGAGTAAGGTTTAAGTATTTCTTTTTACGCTCTCTTCCTCTCCTTATAATAGTATTCCTCCCCTCCCCTTCCCATGCCCTCTTTGTGTGGTATAGATTATCCTATTTTTCTTATTCCTTCAAATTACTCTTGGTGCCATCCCACACACTTTCCCCTCCATATCATCTTAGACCATTTAGTACTCCAACTTCTCCATATTACTAATTCTTCTAATTACTATAATAGTGAGTACAATTTTTTAGAATTACACATAATATTTCTCCATATAGAAATAAAAATAATTTGATCTTATTGAAGCCCTTGAAGAAGGCATTTTAAAGGTCAGAGTTTTCTTTCTTTCCCCTATCTTTCTTATTTACCTTTTCATGTTTCTCTTGGTTTTTGTGGTTGGATATCAAACTTTCCAATTATTCCTGGTCTTTTCTGTGCAAATACTTGGAAATCTTCTATCTTGTTGAATGCCCATACTTTCCCCTTGAAGTGTATAGTCAGTTTTGATGGGTAGGTGATCCTTGGTTGTAGACCCAATTCTCTTGCCTTTCTGAATATCATGTTTCAAGGTCTTGTACGGTGGAGGCTGCCAGATCCTGTGTATCCTGACTGGTGTCCCTTGATATCTGAATTGTCTCTTTCTGGCTTCTTGTAATATTTTCTCCTTATCTTGGAAGCTTTTGAATTTGGCTATTACATTCCTGTGGGTTGTCTTCTGAGGATTTAGTGTAGAGGGTGATCTATGGATCCTTTCAATATCTATTTTGCCCTCTTTTTCGAGGACATTGGGGCAGTTTTGTTGGATAATTTCTTGTAATACACTATTTAGGTTTCTATTTGTCTCTAATTTTCCCAGAAAACCAATAATTCTCAAATTGTCTCTTTTAGACCTGTTTTCTTGATCTATTAACTTCTCATTGAAACATTTCATGTTTCCTTCTATTTCGTCAGTCTTTTGACTTTGCTTTATTAATTTTTGTTGTCTCGTGAGATCACTGGCTTCTAATTGCCCAATTCTAGCCTTTAGAGACTGGTTTTCGGCTATAATCTTTTGTTTTTCCTTTTCAATCTGGTCTATCTGGTTCTTCAAGGCTTCCAGCTGGTTATTTCTGGTCTTCAATTTGCTTATCAATTCATTTGATTTCTAAGCCTCACTTTCAATTGTGAAATTCTGCCTTTTAAACTGTTATTTTCTTGCCAGATCTCTTCCATCTTTCTCATGATCTCAGATTTGAACTCTTCAAGGTCTTGTGACCCATTTTCATTTTTTTTGGAAGGTTTGGATTATCTTTAATTGTTTGTCATCCTCTATTTTCTGGGTTTTTTCTGTGCAGAAGTTATCAAGTGTTAGAGTTTTTTTCTTGAACTTCTTGTTTATTTCTTGGGCCTTGCTTGGCATCATTATGCTTTATCTGCCAGAAGTCTGTGTAAGGCAATCTGATTCTCTTTTTATGGAGTTAGGGAGCAGTTTTTGCCTGAAGCTACTTTGTGAGTCTCCTGGCTTCTCTGGGGACCCTCCTGGGATCTCTTGTCTAGCTGTTTTCTGGGTCAAGCCCCTGTGTTCCTAGCCAGCTGCCCAGAGCCCAGAACCTGGCCCACACTTGCTCTTCCACCTGAGGTTTTCCCCTGAATCTATGCGCACTGCCGCTGTCTCTCTCAGCCCCACTCCTGTGACCAAGGTCTGAGCTTTCCAGCCTCCTTGGGTCTCTGGTCTAGCTGTTTTCAGGGTCAAGCCCCCCATGGTCCTAGCCAGCTGCCCAGAGTCCAGAAATTGACCCATGCTTGCTCCACCACCTGATGTTTTCCCCTGAGTCTGAGCGCACTGGGCACTGCTGCTGTCTCTCTCAGCCCCACTCCTGTGTCCAAGGTCTGAGTTTTCCAGCCTCCTGGGGTTTCAGGTCTTGATGCTCCCAGAGGCAAGCTCCTAGTGGTGCCAGTTAGCTGCCAAGGAGCTAGATTTTGTGCCCCTGCTTGCTCTAACTCTGGAGCGCAGCCTCTGATTCTTTTACTGTAGGTGGGGTGGGGGTGAGGTTGATCTGCTCACGTTTTGATGGGAACTATTTCCCCCCCCTTATAGCATGGAAGTGCCCAAATCTCATGTAGCTTCAATACTGAGCCCTATTGTGGGGTCCCTTCTTTCATCTGGATTTGTTTTTTTTGTCCTTTGGAGGTACACTATATCCATTGGTAAGGAGAGAAAGTTGCCCTGCCTCTACTCTGCCACCATCTTAACCTGGAAGTCTCTGGATTTTTTCAGTAAATACACTGAGGGTTATAAGGGAGAAAGAGAGATCTCTACTAGACATTCTTTTCCTAGATGGGAATTGGAAGGAAGCTCAAATACATGGGACTAGGTTGGATCTGACCTTTTGGGGCATAGTCATTGCTTGCTCCTACATCAATATAAGGATATTAGAGCACCCAAGCCAAGTGTGCATTAATCCCCCCACCCCCCTCACTCATATACACATAATGCCTCTCCACCCTCCTGCTCCCTCCCAGAATTTACTGAATTTTCTCACGCTAAGTAGCATGTAGCTTACCACAACCTCTAATTCTCCTACAATGCCCTAATACCCTTTACGCTAAGGCTCGACTCATTCATCTACTTCCCCAAATCTCCAGATATCCTTGTGGAATTGTAATCAGTCACACCCCTTCCCAGCTGCTTCCCCAGCCATGAGGGAGAGATCTGGAGGGGACTTTCCAACACTGGGGCTAGTCTTTTTCCCTGCAGTCTCCATGCTTCCCAGGGTTCCGATTTCCTGACAAAGCTGTTGTTTTGAAAGCTCTGCATGTGCTATGGGCTAATGTCTATCAGCAGTTCAGTGAATTAGTCTAGTGGAACTGTTTTGACATTTGTGATCTTAACCTGGTGGTTTGATTATTTATTTAACACATGGCTTCATTCAGGGCCATTAGCACATCAAAGCTATACTGACTAAGCCAGGAAATAGAATACTGTGCTTCAGTCTCTTTTTTGGGATTTCAGGGACTAAGAAACCCTGAGCAGGATGCTGGTCAGAAATAAACAAAATGTTAGGCTAAGAACAGATGCATCTCCTTGTATATGATTTACATATTTCTGACCATTAATGATCACTCGATAGGTGTTTCCTAAAACACGTGCAAAAGTTGGAATAGTGATATTGCAGAAACCTATAAGCATTTTAAATTAATTAATTAATCAATTAAATGATTTTAAAAAAAGAAATCTATGAGCAATGCTTGGACCAGATTGGAGCTTTTTAAATTAATTCCTAACACAAGTGAGTTCTTGTGGTTATTCCTTCTGACACCTGAATTTGACTGAATTATTCACCTTGTCAGCCTGAGGCATAGGGTAGTGCCAAGCAGAGTTATCTGTCTTTACTTAGCCTTTGGAAATGGAGTTCCCAATATCATCACTCATCAGTCATTTATTAAGCACTTACTATATGTACCAATAGGGCTGCTAGGTGGTACAGCACTGGGCCTGGAGTTGGGAAGACTCCTCTTTCTGAGTTCAAATCCAACGTTGGATATTTAACTAGCTGTGTGACCCTGGACAAGTCCCTTAACCCCACTGGCCTCAGTTTCTCCATCTGTCAAATGAGCTGGAGAAGGAAATGGCAAACCACTCCAATATCTTTGCCATGAAAGTGTCAAATGGGGTTACAAAGAATCAGATCAGATTGAAAAACAACAGATATACACAAAGCACTGTGTAGGGTGAGGGGCTTAAGAAGACAGAAATGAGGCACTTACTTTCTACTGTAGATAATTAAAAATAAATATACACAAAATAAATGCAATTTGAGGAGAAAGATAACAGAGGAAAAACAGATAATATTTAAAATGCATCTTAAAGAAGATGGAGTTTGAGCTGGCAATTGCAGTAAACTAAGAATTCCAAGAGGCAGGATTAAGGAAAGAAAGCATTCCACAAAGATGAAAAATTCTGTATGGGGAATAGCAATTTACTGTATCAGAAATGTTGAGAGTTGGAAGGGACTTCACTGGTCATCTAGTGCTGTGATATCAAAGTCAAAGCAAAATTAGGGCCATTTAATTGTACATAAGGATCTCTGCAGGTGTGTATTCATTTAGAAAACCATCTATTAACATTATCTATGTTTTATTGTATTTTTATTTATTTTGTTAAATATTTCCCAATTCCATTTCAATCTGGTTTGGGAAGTAATGAGAAGTTTTGTGGGTCATGAGTTTGATACTTCTGATCTTGTACATTCCCCTATACAGAAGGAATATCCACTGTAATATGCCTGTCCAATCTCTGCTTGAGAGTTTCTAAAGGGCAGGAACTCATTACCTCTCATAATGGTTAGAATGGGTTTGATTAAATTATAAGAGGCAAAAAAAAATATTGTGGTTGCTGTTTATATAAATTAACCCTTAAATCATAAAATGGTTAGTAGTTATAATAGCTTTATTAATAAGATAAAGATAATAAGAGAGGGAAATATAGAAAGGAGGTCAAGAATTTCTTAGCCTAACAACTCAGTGTCTGTCTCCAAATCTCAGCCTCAGAAAACAACACCCCCCCCCCCCAGCTTCCTGCTGGGTCTCATCTTATAAATCCTTGCTACACCCACTAGCTCTCTTAAATCACTCCCCAGTAACCAATCCCAGTTCTGCAATTAGCCTGGCACCACCCAGGGCGGGCAATGCCTGTGGGATCAATTTCGTGGTTGCTTATTGACCCAAATTCAAAACAAGTGGAAGGAAAGTTCAGATCTCTGATTGATCAAATCAACACACAAATTCCCTTTTCACACTCTCAAGGAAGCCCAAGCCAAGTCGTTTTCAAAACTCCCCATACCTCCATCAATAAGTAGTACTTTGGGGGGCAGCTGGGTAGCTCAGTGGCTTGAGAGCCAGGCCTAGAGATGGGAGGTCCTAGGTTCAAATCTAGCCTCAGACACTTCCCAGCCATTTGACCCTGGGCAAGTCACTTGACCCCCATTGCCTACCCTTACCGCTCTTCTGCCTTGGAGTCAATACACAGTATTGACTCTAAGAGGGAAGGTGAGGGTTTAAAAAAAAATAAGTAGTACTTCGTGAATTTCTAATCAGGCCTGTTTGATGGCCTTTTAATTTCTTGAAGACCTTTCCCCTCTCCCTCACCTCCTGCCTCTCTTCTCTAGGCAAAATATGCCCACTGTTTTCAACCAATACTTATTTGACATAGACTTAAGGCCATTGACCATCTTAATTGCCTTCCTCTTAGTTACCTAGAACTGAATATATGACTCCAGTTAAGGTCTAATGAGTACAAAGTTGGATAAGACTAACATTTCCCTATTCTCAGAAGCTAGACCTCTCTGTAGCCCAAAGTTGAATTATTGTAACCTTTTTTGGCTGCTATATCAACTGCTATCTTGTATCAAGCTTGTGATCTGCTAAACACTCCAGATCTCTTTCAAAACTTTCTAACCACATTTCTCCGATCTTATATGTGTGGAGTCGATTTTTGTACTCAAGAGTAAATTTTATATTAATCTGTATTGCATTTCTAGATACAAACCAGTGCTATAGATCCTTAAGATCTTTTGGATCCTGACTGTCTTTAGTGACATGATCAGACCTCTCTTTTAGGAATGTAATTTTGGTAGCTATGTGTGGGATGGACTGAAAAAGAGGGAAATTGGAGCAAGGAGACCAATCAGGAAGCCATTCTGGTAGTCTGAGTGAGAGGTTATGAGGGCCTGAGCTTAGGTTGTTCCCTTGTGAGTAGAGACAGGGGGCCACAAATGAGGAATGTTGTTGGGGATGGAAATACCTGGGGGGCTCTATATAGACGACCAAAGTGAATTAGGACTCATGGATGACTATGAGACAGTAAATCTGTGTGACTGGGACAAGAGAGATACCAAAGATGGTTGTAGGAAGGTCAGAAGTGAGGCAGATTTGAGGAGCAAGATCATGACTTCCATTTGAGGCATGTCGAATTTATGATGGCTTATGGAACATCCAGTTTCCAGTATTTGTAAGCAATTTACAACATGCCACTCTAATACCTTTGTCTAATTGAATATCCAAAATGCAACTCTTTGACACTTTTCTAACTTCTGAGACTCTTTTCATTCATGAGCTTCCATGAATCTTTAATAAAAGACATATATATATATATA
>NW_025345709.1:0-2772 GCF_016433145.1 Gracilinanus agilis | reverse complement strand
AGAGAGAGAGAGAGAGAGAGAGAGAGAGAGAGAGAGAGAGAGGTCTCCCTATTCTTCCCACCACAAGAGTCTTTTCTTTTCCATCGCACACAATATTCACTGCTCTGTACAGAAGCCTCATGTTTACACCATCCCTAGTCAGTGTGGAGATTTTCTCCCTCTCCTTTCCCCTTTCTTTCCACTCCTCCAGCATAAACATTTCCCTTTTGACTATCAATTCCTGCACAGAACTCTTTTGCCCGTTATTTTCACAGAAGGTATGCTTTTCTTCCTCCTTTATCCTATACAAAAATCCCTTTGAAATTATCTGCAGAAACCTCTCCTTCCCGCCAATCCTAAAATATTCTCCTCTCCAAATTACCGCCATAATCCCAATAGCAATTTCGCTTATTTCAGCCCAGCCCTTCCCTCCTCCTTCTCTATGGCGTTTGTTTCCTCTCTCAGAGTCTGGTAGTAGTCAGTCCCATCTGTTGCCAGAAAAGAGCCCAAATCACAGAGCAGTCAGAACCAGGGCTGGTGGGAAGGGAGGAGAGGGAGGGGTGGTGGGGAGAAGAGAAAGGAGCTACTGACTTTTCTCTGTTGTAAGCAGTGTTGCCCTCAACTCTGCTCCACTGGACTTTTTCTGATCTTCCTGTTCCCCGATCCCTAGCCTGTAACTTCCTTGCATGGGTCTTTTCACCCCTTTACCTCTTACTTCATTTAGTGTCATTTCTCCTGAGGCATCTCATCGTCCCTTGGGCAATCCTGCCCTTTCCCTGCCCCTCACTCCAGAACTGTTCGGCGACCTCTCCAGTCCCCAGATCCACCCTGTCCAACACTTCCAAGTCCGTTCAGTCCTTCGACACTTTCTCCCCATCTTTGGTCTCCGCTGGGACAGCCAGACTATTATTTCTCTTAGTCCAGTACACAGCTCCTCTACTTGACACTTCCCCCTCCCCCAGTCCCAGTACTAGAAAGTTGAAGGCCCAACAACGCTGCCTTGACTTCCCAGGCACTGAGAGCTTCGACCCTTGTCCCTTTCCAAGCCAAAAGGAATGTAGCACCAGTCCTTCCTGTGGCCCTGCTGGAAAAGCCTGAAGAGCAGAGGGAAGTGGCGCCCATAAAGCCCTATCTTAAGATGGCGGGAGCGGAGGGAAGGAGAGTTCTTACGTCCCGGGTTCTACTAGCCTTCTAGTCAGCTTTCTGCAGTCTGATCCCGTGGTCCCTGCTCTCACAGTTCTAAGCCTTGGCTTGGCGGTAAGTAGACTAGGAGCAAAGTCTAGGACGAAGGGGCTTGTGGAAGCTGGACAGCGACTCATGCCACATCCCGAGGGGGCGCCCTCAGCCTTCTGAGCCAGTGGTGGTGGATTTTGTAACCTCTCTGCCCCGAGGCTGAGTATCACTCCAGCATCTAATTCAGATTCTCTACGGTTCCAAAACCGTGACCTCACAACCCGCCCGAAGCCCGATCGCCTTTACAGGATTCCAGCCCAGCGGGTCCCTCCCGCCAAGTCCCGTCCAGCCCCCCATTCCACCTAGACTCGAGGGGTAGTCGAGCCCCGCCTTATCTGCTTCCCGCCCCGCAAACCTCCAGCTGCAGCCACAACAGTTGGGCTCCCTCTGGGTCTCTCCTTTTGCTTCTTCGCCCTAAGGAGCTCCCCTCTCTGGGTCAGGACCAACCACACCCAGAAACCCTGAAAAAACCGTTCCCAATGTCCTCCCAAATCCCTTCCCACACTCGAGTTCGAACGATGCCCACACACCCTGATCGCTTCCCTGGCTTCCCACTGTGGTCCCTCGAAACCCTCCACTTAAGCTACTCTATTCGGGAGATTGGGGTTGGGGGTGGGGGGGTGGATCGTGGGGGGAGGTGAATGGAGGAAAAGAGGGTTGGGTTGGGGCGGGGCTGAGTTCCAGGTCGGGGCGCGGGAAGGAAGGGGCTGGCGGGCGGCTGGGTAGCCGATTCCTAGGCGGAGGAAAACAGAGGATGGACGTCGGGGCTGCTCTGGGAGCTGGTATCTGGGGATTAGAGAGTCTGCTTGTGGTAGTGAAGACCTGTGGACCGACTAGTAGGAAGTTGGCTAATTTGGGGCCCAAGGCAAGGGATCTGGGGTCAAGGGCTGGGGTACCCATCCAAGGTTGCCCGATGACCAGTGGTGTATGGGCCGGCCCGGAGACCTTACCCGTCAGACTTGGGAAAGTCTCGGAGAAGTGCGGCGCCGGCGGAGGAGGCGGTGGTGGGGGCTCTGCTACTTTCTCTCTGGTTGGTGGCAGCTCTTCGGACTCCAGCCCGCTCTCTGGGCGCCGGCCGCTGGGCTCCGGATTGTTGCGGGAGGCGGACAGCTCCGGGGGACCGTAGAAGGCGTCGGGGGGTTCCGCGAAGCTGGGCAGTGCGGTGGTGAGAGCCACCATGGAGGGCACGGCCTGGCCCAGCCCAGCGCAGAAGGTGTTAGTGAGGCGGCCGGCGAAAGAGGCTAGCGGAGCGAGTGGCGGGAGGCCTGCGGGCAGGGGCGCGGGAGCCAGAGCTTGAGGCAGGACCAGCGGTCGATAGGGCATGAACATGGGGTAGCCAGTGTACAGCAAGTGGCCGGAGCGCGGCGGAGGCGGCCCGATAAGGGAGTCAATGGAGAAGGCGGTGCCCTGGCTCCCACCGCTGCCCCCGCCGCTGCCCCCAGCCCCGCCGCCGCCTCCAGGTCTCTGCATCGCGTCCCGGAGCTGAGGCCACCTAGGGCGCCCCCGGGCAGCCCGCCGCCGCCACTCGCTCGGGCAGCGCCGTGCGCCCTAGCTCGGGGC
>NW_025345708.1:0-3656 GCF_016433145.1 Gracilinanus agilis | reverse complement strand
TCTTCCTCTCCTTCTTATAATAGTATTCATCCCTTCTCCTCCCCATGCCCTCTTTGTGTGTAATAGAATATCCTATTTTTCTTATTCCTTCAAGATTCTCTTGGTGTCCTCTACTATTCACCGCCCCCTCTTTCCTTCCCACCCATATTATCTTAGACCATTTAGTATTCCAACCTCTCCCTGTGAATAATTCTTCTAATTATTATAATAGTGGATGCTATAATGGTGAACAGAGTTCACTACAGAGAATTATACATAACATTTCCCCACATAGGAGTACCAATAATTAGATCTTATTGAAGCCCTTAAAGAGGAAGATTTAAAAAATATGAGTTTTCTTACTTTCCCTTCTGTTTCTTATTTACCTTTTCATGTTTCTCTTGATTTTTGTGGTTGGATATTGAACTTTCCATTTAGTCCTGGTCTTTTCTGTGCAAATGCTTGGAAATTTTTCATCTTCTTGAATGCCCAAACTTTCCCCTGGAAGAATATAGTCAGGTTTTTTTTTAAACCCTTACCTTCTGTCTTGGAGTCACTACTGTGTATTGGCTCCAAGGCAGAAGAGTGGTAAGGGCTAGGCAATGGGGGTCAAGTGACTTGCCCAGGGTCACACAGCTAGGAAGTGTCTGAGACCGGATTTGAACCTAGGACCTCCTGTCTCTAGGCTTGGCTCTCAATCCACTGAGTTACCCAGCTGCCCCCAATATAGTCAGTTTTGATGGGTAGATCAGTGATCCTTGGTTGTAGACTCAGTTCTCTTGCCTTTCTGAATATCATATTCCAAGCCTTGCGGTCTTTTAGTGTGGAGGCTGCCAGATCCTGTGTGATCCTGATTGGTGCTCCTTGATATCTGAATTGTCTCTTTCTGGCTTCTTGTAAAATTTTTTTTTCTTTTACTTGTAAGCTCTTGAATTTGGCTATTATATTCCTGGGGGTTGTCTTTTCAGGGTCTAGTGTAGAGGGTGATCTATGGATCCCTTCAATGTCTATATTGCCCTCTTCTTGTAGAACTTCAGGGCCATTTTGCTGAATAAATTCTTTTAGTATGGAGTTCAAATTTCTATTAATTTCTGGTTTTTCAGGAAGACCAATGATTTTCAGATTGTCTCTTCTAGCCCTGTTTTCTTGGTCTGTCACTTTCTCATTGAGATATTTCATGTTTCCTTCTATTTTATCTGTCTTTTGACTTTGTTTTGTTTGTTCATGCTGTCTTGATAGGTCATTGGCTTCCCCTTGCCCAATTCTTGTCTTTAGAGACTGGTTTTCTGCTATAAGCTTTTGATTTTCCTTTTCAGTTTGGTCTGATCTGTTTTCCAGCTGTTTGATTTTGGTCTCCAATTTGCTTATTAATTCTTTTGATTTGGGGGCATTGTTTTCTAATTGCCCAATTCTAGCCTTTAGAGACTGGTTTTCCTTTTCAATCTTGTCATTTCTGGTCTTTGATTTACTTGCCTCACTTTCCAATTGTGAAATTCTGCCTTTTAAACTGTTATTTTCTTGCCAGATCTCTTCCATCTTTCTCATGATCTCAGACCTGAACTCTTCAAGACCTTGTGACCCACTTTCATTGTTTTGGGAAGGTTTGGATTGTTTGTTCTCCTCTACTGTTTCCTCTGTTGTCTGGATTTTATCTGTGTAAAAGTTGTCAAGTGTTAAAGGTTTTTTCTTCTTCATCTTTCTCTTCTGGATTTCCTGATGATTCTGGCATGCCATTGTAAGCTGAGTTCCCTCTCAGCTTTCTGCTCGCGCCCAGGATCTGTCTGAGGCTCTTTAGAGATTCCTGAGATCTCAGGTCTAGTTGTTTTGGGACAAGCCTGCTGGTGGTCTCCTTGCTCATTCTTCTTCCTGAAGCTCCTTTAACAGTTTCAGGGAGCTGCTTCCGCAGTCAAGCACCTCTCTGCACTGGGTCCCCACTCAAGATCCGCTCCTGCACTCAGAATCAGCCCCTTCATCTGTGCCCCAGTCCAGGCTTAATCCGTACCTCAGCCCGCGCCTGTGTCAGCCCCTTCTCCTTCACCTGGGCTCAGGGTCTGGGCTCAGGGTCTGCCCTCAGAGTCCACGAGTTCCTCAGCCTCCCAGGGGGGTCCCAAGTCTTGCTGCTCCCAGGAACAAGCCCTGGTGAGCTGCCAATGACCCAATGGGTGCCCCACACCTGCTCCGACTCCAGTGCACTGGCTTTGGAGTTGTAGGTGGTGTGGGGTGGGGGAGGGGGTTGCTCCACTCATGTTTTCGTAGGAGCTGTTTCACCCCTTTATAGCATGGAAATGCCCCATTTCCACGTACCTCCGATGCTGCGCCCTGTTGTGGGGTCCCTTCTTTCCTCTGGAGTTGTTTTTATGTCTTCCTGAGGAGTCCTATATGCGTGGGTTAGAAGAAGTCAAGCAGCTGCTTTTTACTCTGCCGCCATCTTAACCCGTAACCTCCCAATATCTTGCTATCTCCTTTTAAAGCAGTGGTTTGCTTTTTTTTACATTTTAAACAGTTATTAATATTCATTTTTAACATGGTTACATGATTCATGCTCCCACTTTCCCCTTAACCCCCCACACTCCTCTCACCCATGGCCGATGCACATTTCCACAAGTTTTGTCATGTGTCCTTGATCAAGACCTATTTCCAAATTGTTGGTAATTGCATTGGTGTGGTAGTTTCGAGTCCACATCCTCAATCATGTCCACCCCAACGCATACGTTCAAGCAGCTGTTTTTCTTAAATGTTTCCTCTCTTGCAGTCCTTCCTCTGAATGTGGGTAGCATTCTTTACCATAATTCCCTCAGAATTGTCCTGTGTCATTGCATTGCTGCTGGTACAGAGGTCCATTACATTTGATTTTACCATAGTATATCAGTCTGTGTACAGTGTTCTTCTGGCTCTGCTCCTTTCACTCTGCATTAGTTCCTGGAGGTCTTTCCAATTCACCTAGAACTTCTCCAGTTTGTTATTCCTTTTAGCAAAATAGTATTCCATCACAAGCATATATCATAATTTGTTCAGCCAATCCCCAATTGAAGGGCATACCCTCCTTTTCCAGTTTTTGCCTCCACAAAAAGCACAGCTATAAATATTTTCATATAAGTCTGTTTATCTATGATCTCTTTGGGGTACAAACCCAACAATGGTATGGCTGGATCAAAGGGCAGGCATTCTTTTATAGCCCTTTAAGCATAGTTCCATATTGCCAGCCAGAATGGTTAGATCAGATCACAACTCCACCAGCAATGCATTAATGTCCCAATTTTGCCACATCCCCTCCAGCATTCATTACTCTCCCCTTCTTTCATTTTAGCCAATCTGCTAGGTTTGCTGCTCAGAGTTGTTTTGATTTGCATTTCTCTAATTATTAGAGATTTAGAGCACTTTCTCATGTGCTTATTGATACTTTTGATTTCTTTACCTGAAAATTGCCTATTCATGTCTCTTGCCCATTTATCAATTGGGGAATGGCTTGATTTTTTATACAATTGATTTAACTCCTTGTATATTTGAGTAATTAGACCCCTGTCAGACTTTTTCGTTATAAAGATTTTTTCCCAATTTGTTGTTTCCCTTCTGATTTTGACTACATTGTTTTTGTTTGTACAAAAACTTTTTAGTTTAATATAATCAAAACCATTTAATTTACATTTTGTAATTTTCTCTAACTCTTGCTTGGTTTT
>NW_025345707.1:0-6031 GCF_016433145.1 Gracilinanus agilis | reverse complement strand
TCATTATGCAAGAGGAATCATGGGAAATGTAGTTTTGAAAGAGTCCTAAATGTCCTCAAGAAGTTTAGATCAGGGACCTCAAAATTAGTTCAAGGACACCCAAATTTCCAATATCACACTAAAGAGTCCATCCCCCTCATTTGACAGAAGAGGAAACTGAGGCCCAGGGCAGTGAATTTCCCACAGTCACACTAGTGGTATCATAAGTGAGATTTGAACCTAGGACCTCTAAGTCTAGAGCTAGTATGCCTTCCCAAGAATGTTCATCACTAACTCATATCCCTCTTATTCCATAATGACATGGATTTGATAACTCTGAGGTACCACCTCCCACCTATCATTGGCCAATATGACAGTAGAGGAAAATGATCAATGTTGGAGGGGATGTGGCAAAATTGGGACACTGATGCATTGCTGGTAGAGTTGTGAACTGATCCAACCATTCTGGAGGGCGATTTGGAATTATGCTCAAAGGAATATAAAAGAATACATACTCTTTGATCCAATAATACTGCTACTAGGTCTGTATCCCAGAGAGATAAAAAAAAATTTAGGAAAGGACCTGTTTGTACAAAAATATTTATAGCTGTTCTTTCTGTGGTGTCAAAGAATTGGCCCTCAATTGGGGAATGGCTGTGGTAGATGATGGTGATGGAATACTATTGTGCTATAATGAATGATAAACAGGAAGATCTCAGAAAGAGTTAGAAAGACCTTCATGGACTGATGCAGAGTGAAATAAGCAGAACCAAGACAATATTATACACAATAACTGCAATATTGTGGAACAACCAAGTGTGATAGACTTTACAACTAACTTTACAACTAACAGCAATAACAATGATCCAGGACAATTCTGAGGGACTTATGAAAAAGAATGCTATCCACCTCCAGAGGAAGAATTGTTGGAATATAAATGCAGATGAAAACATATGATTTATCACTTGGTTATTTGGGTATATGTTGTGGGGGTTTGGTTTTATGAGATTATTCACTTAAAATGCATAATAAAAAATGGCATGGGTTTGAATCCCAACCCTTTTATTGTATCTCCATGGTCTGTGTGACTTTGGGCAAATCACTTCTATTTTCTAGGCCTTAGTTTTTTCATCTCTAAAACTGAGGGGGTTAGACTACATTAGCTCTTAGATTACATCCTGCTCTGATAGCCTAGATTCTGTATTATAAAGATCCTTCCCAGTTCTGACATTGTGTTGTAAGGGTTTTCCCAGCATGGACATTCTATACACTATATAGAATTAAAGACTAAATTCCAAAACTCTCTCTCCTATAATTCTATAAGTATCAAGCTTCTCCGTTCTCTCTCCCTCTCTTTTTCTTTCCTTCTCCCTTTTCTTTCCCTTCCTCCTCCTTTCCCTCTCCTTCCCTCCTTGCCTCCTTTCCTCCCTCTCTCTTTCTCTCTGTCTGTCTGTCTCTCTCATATAACCAGTGTCCTTCCCAATGACAGACTTGACTCATCTCTGATTTGGTTCTATTGTAGGGAAGGGAAAGGAGAGCGATGGCTGATGGAGCTGGAAAGGCAGAGCGGTGGCAGATAGTAGGGGCTCTTCCCCTGTACTTCACTACCTTTCATTCATTCACCAAACATTTGAAAGGCAGACTACATACAATAACAAAAGCCCCAATTTATACAGAGCTCTATAATTTATCTATTTCCCTCACAACTTGGAGATTGAACAAGTATTAGCAGAGAACAGGCAGTCTCTCCTTTCTCTCTGGATCATCCGCCTGATACACAGCAAGGGCTTAATAAGTGCTTATTACTTGACTGATCCATGTATAACAGACCCTAAATAATTGCTAATTGATTGATGGGTTGTTTACAAATGAGGAAACTAAGTGTCTTAGAAAGGTTAAATGATTTGGCCAGGCTCAGAGGTCTCCAGGGCCTGACGGTACTTCCTCATGCGTGGTGTATCCCCCACAGTTCCTGACACAGTTGCCTACACAAAACAGGTGTTTGGTGTTTGCCATTTCACAAACGGGGAGCCCAGGCTCAGGGAGGGCAGTGGGACACCCCAGAAGGAAGGAAGGAAGGGAAGGAGGCATTAAGAAAGGCTTGAGGTGTGGGTATTGGTGGCTGAGGAAGTATAAAGCCATCCTCCCTCCCCACTCATAATTATAATAATTTACATGCCGCCTCCAGAACTGTGCCTTCCCTCAAAGCCTGGGGCTGGAGTGTCCCTAGACAGCTAGACCCTTTAGACTTCTTTCAGTCTCTCTTTCCATAGTCTCCTCCTTTAGATTGTGAGCTCCTTGAGGGCAGGTCTTTTGCCTGTGTTTCTATCCTCAGGGCTTAGCACAGTGTCTGGTATGTAATAGTTCCTTAATAAATGTTTATTGACAAAGAGAATGCAGAGCTGAGTGATTTAGAAGGCATAGTGCCTATGGGAGTAGAAATGCAAAAGCAAAACCTATGACATCACTTATCACATGCGTATGTGGGCATGTGATTTGGGGTTTAGGCTTTAAAAAAATCTAAAAAATTAAAAAATATTTGCCCTAAAGCAAAAATGAATAGTATGGAAATAGGTATCAAGGGACAACATTTGTACAACCCAGGGGAATTGCTTGTTGGCTCTGAGGGAGGGGGAGGGAAGAGGAGAGGGAAAGAAAATGAATCATGGAAACATGGAAAAATATTTAAAATTTAAAATAAACAAAAATAGAAGGCATAGTTCCGAATTGCTTTCCAAAATGGCTAGACCATTCCATAGCAACAACAGTGCATTAGTGTGCCACATCTATAACCCCTCTAACAATTTTCATTTTCCTCATTTGTCATCTTTGCCAATCTAATAGGTATGAGGGGGGAGTCTCAGAGTTGTTTAAATGTACATATTCTCTTATGAGTGATTTTAGATCTTTTTAAAATATGACCGTTGGTAGTTTGCTTTTGGCTTCACATACTTCTTAGATGTGTGATCCTGGACAAGTCACTTAACTCCCATTGCCTAGCCCTTACCACTCTTCTGCCATACACACTATTGATTCTAAGACAGAAGGTAAGGGTTTAAAAAAATTTAACCTGCTGGCCATTTCTTATCATGCAGTAGTATTCCATCATAATCATATACCACAACTTTTTTAGTCATTCCCAAGTCAATGGATATAAACAGTTTTTTAAAAAAGACATTGTTTCTACTTGAAAATACTAAAGGTTAATTTCTGTACAAAGAGTATGTAATTCAGGGTTTTCATTCATTCAAATTAATCTCTTTCCAAATCAGTATATGTTTTTGGTTGATTATTAAGCAGAAATTTGCTAAGAAAATTATGAGTAAAGGGATAAATAGTCAAAACAAGACCATTATGAAACTCATAGTTATTAGCTAATAAAGATGAAGAACAGCATTAGAGAATGCAGCAGGCATGATTATCTTCTGATAAAGCAACAACCATACCATTCAGACTTGGTTTCACAAAGCAATATGATACAGAGGAGAAGAGTGGATTGAAAGTCAAAGTGCCTTTCATGAATTAAGCATTACAGCATTCAACTCTTGGAATGCAAAATTGAAAGAATGAGAAAGGAAATAAGTGCTCTAGGCTATAGTCAAAATCCCATGGTCTTAGAGGAAGGCTAGAATGTCCTGGAAAGGAAATGTGTGTGGGGGGTGCTCTAAGGCCTCCTTTTATTTTTTAAATATAATTAATTTTTATTGGTAAACATTGACACCAGCATTAGAAATGTCAGTAGAAAAAGAAAATTTCAGTTGTTTTCTCTCATACAAAGATTTGATCTTATTGACTGTAGCAGTTAGTGAAATCATATTCATACAAAAGGGTAAGCTGATTTGAGTTACAACCAGCATACAGTGTGTGCAGAAGGGTGAAAAGCCTTCTGTATGTGGACAATTAATGGCACCAGTGCTTTAGACTCAACAAAACTGTTCCTTGGTGTTTCTTTTCTCTATTAGGCTTTATAATGTAACAAGACTATAATTTAAACCACAGCAATTAGAAAGCAAAGTTGGGCTGAAGAGTTTTTAAAAGGTTGATAGATGAATAAATTCCAAAAAAAAGAGGGAAACGTAGACATTAAACTTATCTCACTGGCTCTCCATTTCATCAAAGTTTAGGTTTTCATTGCTAAGAAGAAAAGAAAAGTAGAAGGTTGTGCTGATGATCCTGGAATAAAGATGTGTTTTGACCCCATGATCTCCTTTACTCTGGAATCCATTTTTTCTGCACTTAGAAACATTTCCATGAACGTTTATTTTCCACCACGAAGTACCACAATAAAGACAGGAAAGATCATATTTGGTGGTCTATGAGGGGAAAAAAGCCCCTAAGGAAGAGGCACAAAGTTGATTTTATTAGCTATCTTTCTGACATAGAAGGAATTAAGAGGGATTATCATCTATTTTTACAAAATTCAGTTTTTTTTAAAATAAGCAATTCCCCAAACCACACAACATATATTAAATTGTGTGGTTCAAACCAGGTACCAATTTTCTACCTAAATAATTGCATATCTGATAGAATAAAAGAAGTTCCATTATTTAGCTTTACATAAATAATTGCTTCCTGAAAATTTAATTCAGGCTACACACATTTCATATAAAGTCTACATATGGCATTCATAAACCATTCAAAAAAGAGCATAACACATACTAGGGCTGACCACATAAATACTGAATATCTAGTCATTTGAAGATACATATATGCTGATGAAAGCAGAACAGGTAAAAAAAAGTTGGAAAAGAAAGCAGATGGAAAGCAGGCCTTTCCAGATCTTATTCTTTGACTTTGGGCATGAACACAACAAATAACCCCCTGTACCATAACAGCAATATATTATAAACAGATATGTGTGTATGTGCATATGGTTCATATATGAATATATATATACCTAATATATACGATATACACACATATATATCCTTTTGGATATAACAACTGTCATGGATATATCCTATGGAAAAAAAGAATCAAAATAATGTCTTACAGCCCTGTTGAAAGAGTCCAATACTGTGTTGCAATAGAGCTAAATTTCTTCAACCTGAAATTTCCAATGATAGTACTTTTGCAAGGAGCAGTCACCAGAAATGGACTAATGGACTCAACCAAAAAGGCTCCTTGGAAGAAATGCCTAAAGATTAAATATTTTTGTGATCTAAAGGAAGACCTTAAGCGCACTACATCAACTCCCTGTGTAAGGATTTATGAGAAGTTGTGGTCAAGAGACCCACAGGATGAGATGATATGGATGAGCTGCTATCAGCATTGCTAGATGGAACATCCATATCATTGACATCACAGATCCATTGAAGTATGAGTGTGAGACTAACTAGAAAGATATTCCTTTTTTATGCCACTGTACCATCTATATCATGGTAGAAATGATTTTATTTTAAGGGTACCAGTGATGAGCAGCAGTTTAAGAATAAGGTAACCCAATCTTCTGGCAAAATGATTTCAGAACAATGTAGGTGGAGTCTGTCCAACACAAGGTAGCACAAGTAGCTTTTTTGGCTTAAGGTCTATAGCCCCCTCAACTTGTCAAGCCTAAACTGGTAGCTGACAGAAATCTGATTTAAAACCTTAATGGCAACACTTGGGCTCAGTTCAAAGTTAAACATAAACAAACTCCACACTAAGACATAGATACTAACTATATGAGAATAGAGAACAAGAAAACAAAATCAAAATACATTCAGAAGTTTGAGAATCTTAAAAGTTGAACATAAGAAAATAGCTAATATTCACTATTCATGTCCATCCAAGGTCTACTGAAACTTCAAAGCTAGAGTCTTGCAAGATGCCCCCTGAATGGCCACTGTTACATGACAACTTCTGTCTAAAGGTGAGAGGAAAAGCATGCATACAACTTCCAATACAACAATTCACAGAATACTACAAAAAATTATCGAGTTGAAATAGATATTCTCCAAGGTTTCCTGTGATTTTTCTTTCTTTTATATGTGTGTGTGTGTGTTTGAGAGAGAGAGAGAGAGAGAGAGAGAGAGAGAGAGAGAGAGAAAGAGAGAGAGAGAGAGAGAGAGAG
>NW_025345706.1:0-4992 GCF_016433145.1 Gracilinanus agilis | reverse complement strand
AAAAAAATCTTAAAAGGGCATTTAGAAAGTCAGCTCTTAATGTAAATAGATGTCCTCTTTATCAACCAATAAACATTTATCAAGTGCCTGCTCTGCTAGACTTTGTGCTAAATGCTGGCCATACAAAAAGAAGAAAAAGACAGTTCCTGTCCTCCAGGAATTTACAATCTCTTTAAGCTATTCATCTGTCTTTTTATCTATGTATTCTGATCTGTGTTCTACTCTATGTATTCTAATCTATACATCTATGTGTTCTATCAGTTCTCTGAGTCCTCTCTCTTCCATCTATTCTGTGTGTTCTATGTGTACTATCTATCCATCTTCATGTTCTATTTGCTCCATCTAGTCTATTTGATTTTTGAGCTCCTTCTCTTCCATCTCTGTGTTCTATCTTTTCTATGGATTCTTGCTAGTCTTTCCATCTATTTTTAGTATCTATATGTTCTGTGAGACCTCTCTGTCCTAACCAGTTTTCATTTTCTGCGTTTTTTCTGATTTATCTGTTCTATGAGCCCTATCTATTCCATCTATTCTATCTGTTCTGCGTTCTCTTTCTTTTTATGTGCTCTATCTCTTCCATCCATTCGATTATATCTTTTGTATGTATTGTATTCTCTGGGTTCTATCTCTACATTCTACATGTTCCATCTATTCTATGTGGTTTACCTGTTCCCTTTATTCTACCTCTTCTGTGTTCTACCTCTTCCATCTATTCAAACTTTTCTAACTACTGTGCCTGTCTCCTATTTGTTCTTTGTGTTCTAGCTCATCTATCTATTCCATGTGCTCTATCTATTGTGATCTATTCTGTGAGCTCACTCTCTTCCATCTCTATGTTCTATCACTTCTGTGATTTCTTCCTATTCTATCCATCTGTCTTTAGTATCTATATTTCTATCTGATCTCTCTTTTCTAACCTTTCTACGTGTTCTATTTTATGTGCTCTACATATTCCATCTATTCTCTATAACTGTTCATCTACCTTTTGTAACAGTGTTTTATCTGATTTATGGGTTCTTTCTACTCTGTGTATTATCTATTCCATCTCTCCTGTGAGCTCTGTTACATCTGTGTTCTATCATCTAGCTTTGGTATCTATATGTTCTATGAGCTCTACCTTTTCCATCTATTTTCTGTTCTATCGTTTCTTTTTAGCCTGCTCTGCTCTGTCTCTTCATTCTATTCTAATTTGTTCTAGCTATTCATCTCTTTTGTATCTAGTTGTTCCATCTGATCTCTTCTATGTATTTTACCTTCTTTTCATCTATCTTTTTATCTATGATTCTGATCTCTATTCTAATCTGTGTATTCTAATGTATACATCTATGTGTTCTATCAGTTCTATGAGCTTTCTCTCTTCCATCTCTTCTTTTTTATGAGTTCTTTGTTCTATCCATCTCTTTTTCAATATGTATTCTAATGTTCTATCTATTCTATGTGTTCTATCTATCCATTCAGTGTCTTCTATCTGTTCTATGACTCCACCTCTTCATCTATTCTATCTGTAATATGTTCTATTTTTCTCTATGCTCTACCTTTTCTATCTATTCATTTATTTCTGTATCTCTGTGTTCTATCCATGAATGTTCTATCTCTTCTAGGTTCCATGTTTTCTATGTATTCTTTTGGTTTATTTCTGTGCATTCTTTCTGTTCTATTTGCTCTTCCTCTTCCATCTACTCTAACTTTTCTATCCATCTATCATTTGTATCTAAATGTTCTATCTTACCTCTGTTTCCTATCCATACTAATATTCTATTTTATGTGTTTATTCTTTCCATTCTACATGTTCTATCTATTCTTTGTTGTGGGAGGCCAATAAGAGGAACAGAGTCTTAAATAGATGAAAATCTGAGATTCCTCTTTTGACTCCTTTTCAGATTCACACCTTTTCTTAATAACATCATAAGTTTCGTTGGAAAGCTTTAAACAAATCAGCAGTTACTGGGTTAATAATTTCTCTTCAAGAAAAGTAAGATCCCTAAAATCTAAGAATATTCCTGTCAGCTAAGGTCAGAGCTAGACAAAGCTTTATCCAACCAGGTGCAGTCCTCCCAATAAAAAAATACAAGTCTCAATTCATTTATGATATCTAATGAATATATTTACGATTCTCAGAATTTGTTTGCTGATATCCAGGCGCCTAGAATTCGGCCTTGGACCCTCTTCTATCTTTACTTTGAAGCCTCCAAGGATTTTCTTTTGTATGATTTGTAACCTCTGTCAGCTATAAAGTTTTCTTTGTGTTCTTTGTGTGAAAATAGAATATAATAAACTCCATGCTCCTGGAGCCAGAGCTGGAAGCATGAACTGAGGAAAAGATCTTCCGTGTCCTTTACTTCCTTATCAACTGAACTGTCCTTATCAGATTATCTGAGATGATAAAGAGATCTCCACACTTTGTATTCCATTTTTAGCTCATTTATGTCCTATCTGTTCCATCTATTGTGTTCTGTGTTCTATCTGTTCTATGTCAATCTTGTCTTTGTGTTTTCTCCATTCTATGTTCTATTTTTTCTAACAATCCATGTATCTGTCCTGTTCTGTGTGTTCTCTCTGTTCTCTATCTTTTCATCTATTCTGTTTTATGTTATATTTGTTCGACCTATACATCTATGTGTTCTAAACATTCTGAATGCTCTACCCCTTCCATCTCTTCTAACTGTTCTATCAATCTATGTATTCTGTTTGTTCTATGTTCTATCTATTCTGCGGTGTCTGTTCTATGAGCTCCATCTATTTTATCTTTTTATGTGTTCTATCTATCCATTCCTTATGTTTTAATATTAATGTTCTAGGTGTTCTGTCTGTCCATCTATTTATCCATGTATTATATCTATCCATTTATATGTTCTATATTCTCTTTGTTGTACCCATGTGTTTTATTTCTTCCATCTCTTCTATGTGTTCTGTTATATGCCTTCATACCTTCTGTTTCTATCTATCCATCTCTCTTTTATTTCTGTGTTCATTTTCTTCTATCTAATCACCTATGTTTTCAGTCTGTTCTGTGTTCTATCTCTTCCAACTACCTATTCTATCTGTTCTATGTGTTCTATCTGATCTATTTGTTCTATTTATCATCTATCTGTTCTTTCCATCTACTTATTCTGTATTCTCTCTCTTTTATGTGTTCTCTCTTCTGTCTGTCCATCTATTCAATGTGTTCTAACTATCCACCTATTCTAATTGTTCTGTTCTATGTGTTTTAAATATCCATTCAATCAGTCCATCTATGCATTCTATATATTCATCTATTCAATTTGTTCTACTTATCTGTTCTACGTTCTATCTATCCATCTCTTCTATCAATGTATTTTGTCTAATCTGTTTCATCTATTTATATCTTCTATCTCTCTATTCATGTACTCTAGTTCTCTCTATTCATCTACTCTAGCTGTTCTGTGTTCTATCTACCCATCTATCCAATGTTTCCTGTTTTGTGGCCTCTCTAATCTCTCTGTTCTGTCTATCCATCTATTCTATGTGTTTTATCTTTGTGTTCTATATTGTGGTATTCTTGCTTTTAATCTACTCTGCTAGATAGAACACGTAGAACACAGAATACAGATGATTAGATGGAACAAATAAAAGATAATAATACCTGTAGATCTTTGTCCCAGAATTGTTGTAACCCTCAAAGGAGTTTCTTCTCTGTTCTCTTCTCTCCTTCTTCCCTCTCCCTCACTTTTCCCACTTTAAGAAATAACCACGAGTAACATTTACTTACCACCTCAACATTCCCAAAGCGTTTTATCAATATCTCATTTGACCCTCAGCCCTATGTAGGCACTATTATTATCTCCAATTTACAGATGAGGAAACTGGGGTCAACCTGTACAAAGTGGCAGAAAGGGGAAACGGAAGGAGGCTGGGACTTGCGTCTAGCAAGGGAACTAATGGATCAGACAAAGACAAATTTGAGTTTTTAATGACAAACAGAAAAATGGGTAGTTGACATAATAGGGAGTCACTGAAGCTTCTTGAGGGGGAGAATGGCATGGTCAGCTCTGAGTTTTAGAAACCGCTGGGTGGCTCAGTGGATTGTGTAAGTGTTAAAATTAATGGTTTGGCTAAATATGTGAAAATTATAAATCTTTTATTCAAAGTTATTGCCAATCATAGTGTTAACTCCAACTAGGCAAATAGAACAAAGGATTCCCTTTTCACAAGTGTGAACTCAAAGAGAACCAAGAATTCCCTTTTACAATTGGGAGCTAGGCTGGAGATAGGAGGTCCTGGGTTCTAATCTGACCTCAGACACTTCCTACCTGGCTGGCCCTGGGCAGGTCACTTCCCCAACTTGGGCCTCAGTTTCCTTCTCTGTAAAAATGGGTTAAAGGGCCTTGGAGCTTCAATGGTTTCTTCATATCACTATCAAAATATAGCAAAGTTCCACAAATTTAAGGCAGATTATTTAAGAGATTATAATGCAAAGGTCCCAAGGCAACTGAGTTCCAAATAACAGAAGCCCCTATTTTTATAGGTTGGAAATGGGCTGCCTCCCACCCCCATCCCCTGCAACCCAGTGAGGAAGTACAACCTGGGAGCTGGATACTACCAACTCACAGATGGAGAAAATGAGCTTAATAAAAGTGGGCTCACTGGTACAGAGGAGAGAGCACTGCATTTGGAAGCAGGAAGACCTGAGTACAAACCCAACCTGAGATACATGCTAGCAGTGTGACCCTGAGCAAGTCACTTCACCTAAGTCTCCTTCAGTTTCTTCAACTGTAAAATGGGGATAAAGTACCACCTACCTCCCAGGGCTGTGGTGAGGATTGAATAAGAAACATAATTGTGAAGTGCTTAGCCTAATAGTGTCTTGCACATAATAGATATTTAAAAATCCTTCCTTCTTTCTCTCCCTTCCTTCTTTCCTTTCTTTCTCTCTTTCTTCCCTCTTTCTTTCTTTTTCTTCCTTCCTTCCTTTTCCATTCTTTCTTTTTCCTTCCTTCTTTCAGCAAATGTAGAAATGTGACTTTGGTGTTG
>NW_025345705.1:0-4776 GCF_016433145.1 Gracilinanus agilis | reverse complement strand
TTTATTGGTTTGTAGATCCCAACTTATAAACAATAACTTTGTTTGCAAAAGCCTGCCTCAATTTGCCTTCTTTGTTAAGTTTCACATAACCTTTTAGCATAATACAGTTTCTCTGCTTATTTAAAAAAATCAAGTCCATTTTTGCTGTTAGATTGTCTCAGATCAAGATTGCTGCTACCCTGTTACTTTTTTTTAGTACAACTGATGCATAATAGATTTTGCTCTAGCCACGATTTTTCTATTAACCTCTCCCCGCCAAATCCTTACCTTTTGTTTAAAATTAATACTAAGTATGTTTCCAAGGTAGAAGAATGATAAGGGCTACATAATTGGGGTTAAATGACTTGCCTAGGGTCACACAATTAGGGAGTGTCTGAGGTCACACTTGAACACTCTAAGCACTGTGCTACCTACAATGCCCCTTAGGTATTGCTTTTTAAATCTACTTTATAGTCTTCCCTTCCATGACTGAGATAATCTAATTTACATTTATGGATGAGTTAATCTACTTTATAAAAAGTGTGTATTTCCTTCCATCTTGCTCTCTTATATTTTCTTCCTCTTTTTCCTTACTAAGCTCTCTGCCCTGGTTACTTAGCTGCAACCCCCAGACTCAGAAAGGGGCTAAAACACCAGCTCTCCAGGTCTAGAAGTGCTTTCACCCCTCTGCACGAGTTCCCTGCTTAGTAGGCACTGATTCCCTAGGTCATACCTACCAGTATGCTCATCTTTCTGCTCCCCAAACCATATCAAGCTCATGTCTGAGACATCCAAGATCTCTTCCTCCCTAAGTCCTCATTCAGTCTCATTTTCTTGTCACTTTTCTTTCTTTCTTTCTTTTTTTAAAACCCTTACCTTACCTTCTGTATTGGAGTTAATCCTGTGTATTGGCTCCAAGGCAGAAGAGTGGTAAGGGCTAGGCAATAGGGGTTAAGTGACTTGCCCAGGGTCACACAGCTAGGAAGTGTCTGAGGCCAGATTTGAACCCAGGACCTCCCATCTCTAGGCTTGGCTCTCAATGCACTGAGCCACCCAGCTGCCCCTTCTCGTCACTTTTCTGATTAGCTCATGTGCCCAGACTTTGGTCTTTATAAATGCTCTGATCTGGGCTGGAAAAATGGCTCAGTGGGTTTTTCCTGTTGAAAAGAATCCTCTTTTCTACTTGACCTTTTACTCTTCTTAGACTTTTGTTGGAGTGGTTGTGCTAGAGTTCAGGGCTGGAGAGCTGCTTTCTACTCTTCCTTCTGCTACTTAGCCTGGTCTGTCAATGACAATATTCTACAAATGTACTTGTATACTGACTCCAGCCTACTCTCCGCTCCCTTACCTATATTCTCACCACCTCAGCTAGGAGCTGAAGCTAGTTTTGCCTGGAATTCAGGAGTGGAAAAAGTAACTTTAGATTCCCCAGATTTTTACCCAGCCAGGTAGTTTGGACCCAGCCACAGCCAAATTAGAGATATGATAATGGTCACATTCAACCAAAGTCTGACCCTTGAGTGTCAGGTTTGGTTTTACTGGTCTACCCAGTGTTGATGAATGGCATATGCCAACCAGATGTGTATGACCATCTCTTCTCTCTGCTAATAAGGCTCTGGGGCCTTCCTATGATCTACCAATTACTCTTTGGTGTTCTTAGCCCTGGCATTCAAGTCCCTTCCAAAATGGTGGACTCCCTCTATAGTACTTCTCCTGGCCTTACTTACACTGTCTCCTCAGGTTGCATTGGTCTACTTTCTGCACGTGGACAAACACTACATTTTCTTACATCTGCATCTTGGCTTGGGCTACTTATTCATAGAAGAAGAATATTCTCTCTCCTTTGACCTCTTGAATTCTTCCTCGTTTTTTAAAACCCGTCCTTTAAAAGAGTTGATCAAGTGACAGCTGTTCTTTGAAATCTGACATTGTTTCTTCTGCCCACCCTCCAAGCAGAATGGATTTCTTCCAAGGTCTCCCACAATGCTTTATTTGCAGCCATGGTCTAAATATGCTGGACCATAAAATATCTGAATATGCAACATCATATAATATTGTGCATCAGTTACCTATGCTAGAGGCCCATCCTCCTACTACCTCGTAAGGTCCTTGAAAGTAGGAATGGAGTCTTAGCCAAACCTGTATTTTCCCTCAGTGCCTAGCACCGTGCTCTGCACAATGTTGGCAGAATGAGGATGATCTTGAATGTGTACATGACTGTTTCTAAGATTATTATAGGAGAAAAAGAGGTTGGTCTCCATTTCTACCAAGGACAAGGTAGCAGGAAATGGATTGGCATTCACTGTAAGTCTGACCTCATTCCCTAGAGTCAGGTTCTTTTTTTAACCTGACTTTTCCCAAATCGCCATGAAAAGCTGCCCTTCTGAGTGGGCCTGAATGCCTCCTCCTGGGGTCTCACCCTAAGCCAATCCAAGAAACTTATTCTCTGAGGGAAGGGAGAAATGACTTACGTATCACCGTGACTGTGACGCTTGTAGAGATTGTTGCATTGGTCACATTGTTCATTGCTGTGCACGTATACGTTCCTGCATGTTCCCAAGATGCTTGGGAGATAGTGTACGTGTTTCCAGAATTTTCAGACATAGAAGAACCATTGACTTGCCATGTATACTGGGCCGGTGGTTCAGAATTAGCCTGACACTCTAAAGCCAGATTCTCATTGAATGTGACCTCAATCTGGTCATTAACAGGCTCTGGAAGAATCCTGATTTGCTCTGGTCCATCTGTGAAAAGATGAAAAAGATGAGATGTCAGTCATTGTTAGAGAAAGGATTGGGAGAGGGAGGAGATTCAGAGTCACTCACAGACGACAGTCAGGTTGAATGAGTCACTTTTACTGGCATTGACTGGATTCCAGACTTCGCATTGATAAGCTCCATTGTCTTCCCCCTTCACAGGCATGATGGTGAGGGTCTGGTTATTTGAAGATAGAGTCATCCTGTCATTGAGGATCAGTTTATTGTTTTGGAAGTACCACTGAATACCTCGCAAATCTTTCTCCTCTGTGTTACACGTCAAGACCACGGTGTCATTCTCTATGATGATGTCGGTGCTATTGATTGTTATGTTGGGTTTCATCGGCTTATCTGTAGAAAGACAAGGAGGAGACAGAGTTGGCTGAGTGACTGGCCTATATCTTCTTCACCAGGCCACGTTTTTAGGAAAAACAAAACACCAGAAGCTGAATCTGAAATGTTTCTGTTACAGACATACAGGGGTGGGTCCTGACATTCTGGGGAGAAGGATGCCTCATGGTTCAGTGGTTGTACCAATAGGGCAGATGAGCAGAAAGCACTGGGGAGGGAGTGCTGTGTCCTGGACTATCCCACCTCTAGAGAGGTCCCAGGAGGTACACAATCTAGTGACTGAGTTGGGGAGGGGAGTAAGGAATAAGCATTCATTAGGTATCTACTATATACCTGGCATATGGCAGGTGTTACACCAATGCTATTATTTTTCTTTTTATCATCCTCATCATTATGATTTCTAATAGTTCCAGGCACTATGTTATTAATGTGGGAGTAGGGGCTAGTATTCTTTCTACTTAACAGTTCAGGAAACAGATGCAGACAGAGGTTAAGTGACTTGGCCAGGATCACACAGCTAGTAAGTGTCTGAGACCAAATTAGAACTTGGATCTTCCTGAGTCTAGATCCCGTGTCCTCCCTATCCACTTTGACTCCTTGCTGCCTCTCATCAACCATCTCATTCAAATCCAGCAGTCTTTAATCTTATATCTATGAATTTATTTTGTAAAAAAAGAGTTGGTAACTGTATTTCAACAGAATTGGTTTCTTTGAAGTCCCCTGGATTTTACTTTGTGTAGGTACTTAAAGCATCCTTCTTCTGAGAAGAGGTTCTTGGGCAATGACAGCCTGAGTGCCCGAGGGCTCTCTGGCCCAAAAGGGAAGCCCTTCTGCTCCCATCATTCCTTGTTCCTCACCTATCCCCTTAACAAGCATTTCAAAATGAAAATAGCTTCTCCCTAACCATGTAGAACTAATTAGAACATGTATTATGCTTATCTAAGACCTGTTTCTGCTTCCATATGCTGACACTCACCTTCTCTGAGCCTCAGTTTCCCCATCTGTAAAATGAGGGAGCTGGAATGGCTGGATTCTAGCTCCTTTTTATCTCCAAACACGTGACACCGTGCAGGATGCTCCCGTTCTACTTACAAAATGAGGCCCAAAGAGGCTGATGTGGTTGGCCAGACAGTGAATGACTTTTCTTGTTCCAGGACCCAAGCTCTTTCCCTCTTTGCCTGATGGTCCTTGTGGGCCTTTCTCAGACCAGGCAATGAAGGCTTAGGGCTGGCAGAGACCAGAAGAGCCCAGATCTCCATCAATGTCATCTAACACACCCCTTTATATCCTGGTGAGAAAAATGGGAGACTCCCAGGGGCTGAGTGATTCAAAGTCCACTGGATACCCGAAATCCCATAACTGAGGCTGGGCTCCCTTCAGCATATCCCAAGGTCTCTCTATAGGAGAGATTGGCAGAGGGACAGAACAGAATTACTTTCCTTTGGGTTCCTCCTTCCCAAAATGGCTTTAAGGAGATACCCTGCAGGCCCCCAAGGAGCTTCACTGGCACACCCAGTCTTCCTATTTCAAAACAAAAAGCCCTCCCAAGGTTGGGTTCCCTTTTGGATGGTGGCCGAAGCATCCCTTCCCCAAACCTCCTCTGGGGGAGCTTCTTATTGCAGGTATCTCATGGGGAAATAGAAGACTTTACCAGGACCCTACTTGGGGTGGGAGGACCTTGTGCTTCCAG
>NW_025345704.1:0-11301 GCF_016433145.1 Gracilinanus agilis | reverse complement strand
GGAGCAGGAGTTGTCATTGGCCCTGATACGGGAATATTCCTCACCATCAGGAAGACCTCGAATACAGCCCCGTACCAATGGGTCGATGAACAGAATAAGCTTCCACCAGACCATCCTGTTTGCAAGTGGGAACCAGGACAGCCCACCAATCCCTTATGCCGACAACCTATGGGCCCCAATACAGTGCTCAATCCTCTGCAACCAATGCCCAGGCTACCAACCACACCCACCTCAAATCCTTTCCTGACCCAATCCACGAAAAACCCTATTTCTACAGCTCAATTGTAGGTTCCAGCTCAATGCTTGTCTGGCAACATTGTCTTCTGGTTTTCGTAGCGTATGTCCTATCCATCTCCACTTACGTTTCTTTATGTCCTGACTGATGGGATACTGAATTGTTCTTTCCCAGAGTCTGGCATTGGAGATCTTTTCAGGCCATCTGATGTTCAAGATGTGGCATAGGCATCTGTTAACAAAGACTTGGAGTTTGTTGGTCTTGACGTTCGTCACTCTCCAGCTTTCTGATCCATATAGGAGGACGGCCTTTACGTTGGTGTTGAAGATTCAGAGCTTAGTGATGAGGGATAGTGTTCTTGAGGTCCAGACAGACCGCAGGGTGTTAAATGCATGTCTGGCTTTGTTGATTCGGTTTCTGATGTCCTCATCTGCTCCGCCGTCCTTGCTGACTATGCTACCCAAATAGGTGAAGTGGTCCGTCTCCTTGATGTTTTCTCCCTGTAGTTGAATTGGCAGGTCCTGTTTGCTGTTGACTGTGATCATCTCAGTCTTCTTCTTGTTGATCTTCAGACCAGACTACTACAAAACAACTACTAACATGTTATTTTTGTGGAAAGGTGGATCATGTAATTATGAATTGTAAAAAGAGAAATCAGGAAAATAGAAATAGAAGCTTCAGGAATCATGATAATAATAGGAGGAACAGTCATTCAAATGAAGCATTTCAAAACTCACACTCAAACACCTATACTCAGTGTGGGAATTCCCCTCAGTATCGGGGATCCCAGAGGTATGGACAAAGGAATCTAGATGAATGATGAAACTTGGGAGGGGAGGGGACCTCAAAGAGTCTGGAGGAGAATTTTAAGCCTTTTCAGACCCCGTTGCCTTATTAATGTTAACTGTTTCAGTTGTTCCTCTCCCCATAATGAAGAAGTCTCTGTAACGAAGTTCTAAATACAAAATATATGTAATTTACTGTTAACCACTTCATAAGCTATCGAAATTGAAAAAAAAGAACTTTTGGATTCATTGTTTACATAGGTACCTTCTATTGACATTGAATGACTGTGTCCTGTCACATTTATTGTATTTGCTGTTTGTTTTAAGATTTAATTTTGTTTTTAAGTTCACATATTAATCTAATCTATCACATTCCATTATACCACGTCACTTTCAGTTACTGTGTTTTGACTATTAGCTATATATTCTGTTACATTGTCTTTATTTGTACCCTCCCTTCATGACTGGATTGGTGAAGAACATATTGTGAAAGTCCATAAACACCTTGCACAAACCCTTTCATAGGTCCTTAGGGATACTGAGTTTGTTACCAGATCCATTGAGATCACATGTTGCCTTTTGTTCTTTTTTGCATTTGTTAATTATCACATAGGTGATGATGCATGGACACCATTAAACTGATTTCAACCTGTATACAAGTTTTGGAGATTTTAATGAGATAAATATTTAAATTGATTTTAAAGATTTTGAGAAATGATTTTTAGATATATAGTAACTTGCATGCCTCTGAGTTGTCTGTAAAAAGAGGTAAGAGTCCATTTGTAGCTGAAGTAAAAATGAAATAGCACTGTTGTAATTTCCTATCTCCACATTTATTGAAAATGTAATGGATGACACATCACTATTTAGTCCTTGGTTCCATGTGAAAATGGGTGGGACATATTGGAGACAGTTATCTTACACTGTTACAGTCTCATACCAGATGGAGGGAGGTGCCCAAGTGGCTTAGTTACCCTGTGATGGGTTATAATATCATCCAGGAGGTAGGAATGATTTTTCCTGTGAATATTCTACTCTTTCACCAGAATGATCTAAATTCTTGGTGACATTTAAGAACCAAAATATTTTTATCAGCAGTACAGAGATTTGTGTTTTTGTTTTTCTGGACTCTGCCAAATTTTGGAGTGATGGCAGTAATAGACTTTGTTAAAAATATCTCAGCCAAGGTTAAAAGATTGGCTAGATCAGGAGAACTTATGACAAGTATCCATGAGCTTCAAAGATTTTTTTAAAATATATATCTCATGTGAATCCTATATGATAGTGGGTTTGTTTGCTATTTTTATTTAACTGGGCTCTTATAATTTTGGGGATTTTTATCCTTTTAGAATGTGTATTAGTTGTGGTACTACTGTTTTTAAAAGGTTTTTATCTAGTGAAAAAATCATGTACAATCACACCGTGGATCATGGCCAAATTAAAAGAGAAATAGATGTCATTTTTGACTGAGAAACCTTTCTCTGCCTCTTGTTCTGCCTCTGTTTGGCTAACACATTGTTACATGGAATGTGAACTATGAAATTATGATTTTTTATCTTTTTTCTTTATATTTGCAATACAATATTTGATTTTTTCCCTATCCTTTGTAGTACTTGAAGTACATGGAATCAGTATGAATGTTTTTGATCTTGAGGAATAAGTTTACAATATCTATTAGCCCTAATAACTATGCATACCCAAAAGCTTTAGACTATGGAAACCTGCCATGAATTGATAAATGTTATGGGACTATGCTTAATGATTGGGTCTGATTTCATGAGAAGGGAATAAAAGAGCCACTATACAGTGCCAAGAGCACAAAGGTAAAAAGGGACCATGCCAATGCAGGTAGGATTGTTGAATTTCTACCCCAATACTAAAGGACTTGAACCAGTGTGAGACTCGAGGTTGCAGCTCTTGACATATGTTAAGATGCAGGACACCTTGTACTACACTGCTTCTGAAATAATCTCAATCAAGTACCGCAGTATGGCTATCATCCTGGCTCCCCTTATCCCTGACAGTGAAGATAAAATCAGATCAGGGAATGAATTTTCCTATTTGCTGCTAAACTCTAGTCCTTTCTCTCTTATAGTCTGGCAATTTTCTGTAGTCCTGGCTACCAATGGGTAAAGTGTTATATCACTGCAATTGTACTACAGTCTTGTGGAACATAAATCACTTTAATTGGGTCTTGCTGGTGATTCAAAGACCTGTTACAGGTTTATTCTTTTTTATACTCAGAATTTTATACACATAAGATTTTTATTCTATTTTATTTTTTATTATTATGTTTTTCTTTGTTATTTTTCTTTTTTCTTTTTATCCAGAATTTAATTTTTGTTCTGTTATTTGGGATTTTGGGGGGAGTTATTGGTTTTCTTTGATATTGATTCATATACCTCATAACTTGGCCATGTATCCCAGGGTGATTCTGGTGTTGGTCAACACCCTCTTCAGGGGGGATTGTGTAATTATCCTAAAATCCAAGATTTAAACTCTTTTGGAGAAATTTCAGGAAAAGAAACTTTCTAATAATCCAAATCAAGAAAGAGGATCTTTTTAAAGAAGGTTCCATAAAGATACCTGCAAAAGCCACACACTGCATCAAAAGATCCAGAATGAACGTTGGGATATAATGAACTGGACTGAAGGGGGTTGAATATACTTATTCTAAATGAATACTCTCATGAATAAATGAATACTCTTATGCCAAAGGGGACTGCCCCGTAATTGACATTTTGTCAATGCGTCTATCAATCATTTTTGTTTTCTTCTTTTATTTTCCTCTTATCTCTAAATATTCTAACTCCCTCTTAGAAAGTGTAATATTGTATGTACTTTTAGCTAGAAGATCTTTAAACTTATAAGTTAGTTATATTTAAATGATCCATTGGGGAAACTGATCTCCCAAAGGATCACGGGGGGGGGGGGTTTGTACAGAGGGAATTTCATCCCCTTCCATGATTGCCAACCAGGTCCATCCCATTCTCTACATGATAAAAGAGTTTGGGTGGAGCCCACCTTCGTCTTTTTAGGCTCAGAACTTCCAGGAGCAGGCAGAAGTAAGGACAGAGAATCCAGCAAGGCTGAACTACACGTGGTCAGACAGAATTAGAGTAAGGGAATTTAAATCTATGCTTATCTATCTTTTCTACTTCAAGTGATTATTAATAAACTTTATAGAAAATAAGAAAATGGTAGATATTCATTTTAAAACTAACATGTATAAAATTTTAAACCTAACATAATTAAAATTTTGTACCCCTGGACTTCATTTTCTAGCATTCCTCTTTCATCCCCACATTACATTCTTATGTTTTGTAGATAAAAGTTTTTTTAACTCTCCCCTTTCATTCTCTTTTCCTACTTTCACAGTCCAGAAAACAAATTCTAAAGATTTTTTACTCCACATTTTTTACTTAATAAATATATTAAGCTTTCTAGGTGGTAGGGATCCTCTCATCACAAGAGCCAGGAGTGGCGTCTCCATACCTCTGCACTCTCTCAGCGAGTTCCTTTCTGGCTACTCCTCTGCCTCCCATAGCTGCCTCTGAGTTGAGTCTCTGTGGAGAATCATCATGTAAATATTTCCCCCAGCTGAGTGGCAGGCATTGCCTCTGGTCACAGCTATATCCCTCCCCACCTCCACTTGGGTTTCAAAAGTGTGGTAGCTATTTGAACTCCCAGCTTCCAGCTGAGGTGGCTTTTAGATCCCTCAGTATCTCTTTTGTGGCTGACCAACCCCACCCCCTCCTCACTTCCAAACAGATTTTAAGCTGACCCTGGGCTCCTAGCTGAAAGGGTTGCAACTGAGGGTTTTTCATGGAGGGAGTCTCCTCTGCCACCCTCTACACCCTATAATTCAGCATAATGGGGGGGGGGGAGAGGAAGGTAGCAAGTCAGTGCATTTGAAGCTAGAATTTTTGGAAATAAGCCTCTGATTTTTTTTCTTTTTCTCCTTACCCCAAACATAAAGGGGCAGTCTATCTTTCATATTCAAATACCCTATATGACCGTTTTGCCCCTAGGGAGGAAGGGACAGAAGAATAGCTTTTCCAAACCTCTTACCTAACCCCCAAAAGGTTTACTTTTTTCTTCTCTTTGCTTTCAAGCAATTCTTTTTTTTTCACCATTGAGGTAAATCTGAAATATCATGGGGCCACTGATTTTACCCCTGGGGGTGGGGGTAAGGGACAGAACTCTTCTCCCAAACATTCCTTGTGAGGCTTTTACTCCTAGGCAGTACATAATAGGGTAGTGCCACCTACAGACAGGAAGTAGAGATTGCAAGCATGGCCCAGTTTCCTGCCTACCTTAAACAGTTCCTGTTTCCAGAAAGCCTTTTTGAGCTCATACAGCTTACAGTTTTGGGATGTCTCTTCTTCCTACCATTCTGGGTACGTTTGTCCTTGCAATTAACTTGAGTAGTCCTGCAATTCAGAGGGGAGATTCACCTCCCTACACTCCCTTGCCATTTTGGCCTGCCCAGTTTCTGCAACACATCCAATATGGGATTTGTCCACACTATGCTCAGCACTGGTATGGGGAACCCTAGAGGTGTGACCAAAGGAATCTAAATGGATGATGATACTGGGGAGGAGAAGGAACCTTAATGTGTCTGGAGGTAAATGTTAAGCCTTTTCATACCCCATTGCCTTATTGATGTTAACTGTTTGAGTTTGTTCCCCTCCATGTAGTGAAGAAGTCTCTGTAACACAGCTATTAGAATTGGAGAAAAGGACTCTTGATACAGTGCCTATATCCTGTCACATATATTGTATTTGTGGATCATTTGTTTTAAGATTTAATTTTGTTTGTTAAATTCACATATTAATCTAAATCTAATATCTTCTGTTACACTGAATCATTTTCGGCTACTGTGTTTTGGCCATTAGCTATATGTACTATTACTTTGTCTTTATTTGTACTCTTCCCTTATGAGTGGAGAAAATACCATTGTAAAAGTCCATAAACAACTTCCACAAACCCTTTTCCATGGCAAAACCATAGGTCCTTATGGATGCTAGATTTGTCACCAGATCCATCGATATCACATGTTGCCTAAATGGTCTTTTGTTCCTTTTTGCATTTGCTAATTGTCACATAGATGATAATGGATGTACTCCATCAAACTGGTTACAACCTGCATACAACCTTTGAAGAATTTAATGAGCAAAATATCTCAATTGATTTTAAGGGGTCTTCAGAAGTGATTTTCAGATATCTAGTAGCATTTGTCTACTTTTGAGTTGTTTGTAACAAGAGGTAAGGGTCCATTTGTAGTTAAGTGAAATGCAATAGCACTGTTGTATTCCCTATTTCTGCATTTATAAAAATGTATGAGACATCTGAAGTGATTTTGACTATTTAGTCCTCAGCTCCACATTGAAATGGATGGGACATAATGGAGACAGGTCTTTTACACTGTTACAATCTCATACCAGAGGGAGGGAGGTTACTTGCTGGGGCTTAGTTGCTGAGGACCCGCCTCAGCAGCTTCAGTTATCCTGAGAGGCGTGATGGTTTAGCTGAGAAAGAAAGAGAGAGAGTCAGAGACATAGTGGTTTTGCAGAAGCTGATCTGTTTTAAGAACTTCTGGTTAAATCTTTATTTTATATGCTTTTTTCTCAAGTTCTCCAGTTCCCAAATGCTGGAATAAACTACATTTTTTCTAAACAGAGTAGGGCTCAAAGTTACATGAAAATTGACAAGCGGATGTAAGGGGGGGAAAGGGGTTTTGGGGTTCAATATATTAAAAGGTGGTCACCAGGAGAAATTTCCCCAATTAAGGAATAACCTCAAGTCAAAATTGACTTTATGGAAGTTTATTTACAATTGAGAAGAGAGAGAGGAAATAAGGAAATAAGAATTTAACACAGTAGGTAAATTACTATGATCCTCTAATTAATCCAGGTAGATCTAATTAACCCAAGCTGAGGGTCAGAGGGCCACAGGCCCGGAGGTGAATGAATTTGCTTCATTCACAGAGTCTATATTAAAGGAAAGTTCCTTAAGAGAAGTTCAGGAAGATTCAGTCTTTAAACTCACCACGTGGAATTCCAAGAAGATATTGAGAGCAGTCTCACCAAGGTCTCAGCATCCCAGCCAACACTCCTCCACAGACCAGAAGAGCTAGAAGACTCCAGCAGAAGACCTTCTCCTTTTAAAGGAGTCACTTATGCATCACTTCCTGTGCCTCCCTCCTAGTTTGTGTGTCCAATCACAACAGATGCTTCTCTTAGGACTGCTTGGGGGCAGTCAATTGATTCTCATTCATCACTCACTCATGGGTTATGGTCCTCCCAAAATTGGAGGTGTCCTCACCTTTGGTAATTAAATATAAAGATGGGCAGTGTGGACTTAATCTAATTATCACACAGAGTACAATTTCTCATATTGATTACATTTTAGTCTAAACAGAACTCAAGGCTACCAAGATCTTAGGTTATCCAATTATTATTTTGATAACAGACCTTCAACATATTTCAAAAGGTAGAGTTAAGTGTAAGAATGTTTGGGTTCATGGGGTTAAATTCAGTGTGAGAAAGCAATCCAGAGACAATATTTTGTTTTGAATTAGCATGCTGTATCCTTCAGACTTTTGAGACAGAGAAAGAGAAAGATTAGAGCAGCTTCTGCTGTTTTACTGAGTGTAGAAAGCCAATTGGAGAAATAGGGTCAAGATATGGCCTGTTATCTGGATTCCCCATGTGACCGATCCAGGCTGAGGTAGTCTTTGTGTTTGGTTCTGGTCACCTGAGCCCTGAAAAGCTCTGGTACCAGCAGGTTGGTTAATCCAAGAACAACTTGACCCCTTCAGGAGGCTATTGGGAGTCATTTAGAGAAATAGAGTCTATAATAGATATTTTATCTGGATCCCATTACAAAATCAACTATGGGGAGTTGAAATTGAGTTGAATGCATTTGTTTTTGAATGTACACTCTTATGCCAATAAGGGACTGCCTCAAATTGGCTTTTTGTCAATGCGGCTAGTTTTATCCTTTTCTTTTATCCCCAAATTCCTGCAATTTAGAAGATGACTATGTTTACAGATCCACCGAAAAAAAAAAGACCAATCTTTTTTTGCTGGATCTCAGGGGGGAAATGTGTTATTTGGAAATCTGGGGGTCCCATTTAAAAGTATTTTACAAACTTCCTGTGGACATGTGGGGGACTTTGAAACTACATTTTCTGTGATCCAATGGGTTTCTGGTTTTGGACGTGGTGATGTCCCCAAAGTATAGCGCAGCTTAAATTCAGAGGTCAGCCTTGAGACGACCTCTTTGGCTACTGAGGGAAGATGGGAGGAGATGCGGACAGGTGGCATTTTTTGAAATAGTCAGATGTGGTTGTATATATTTTTCCCAACATGGCCATGGTAATTAAAACATTAATTTTCCTCATAATATCAGCTTTTATCATTTTTAATCCTTACACCCACAAAGTCCTAGCTGTACTCCTGAGGGTTTGGGGGAGTACTCTCCTTTGAAAGGGTCTCAGCATTATCTTCAATATTTATCTTCCTGATATCGTTTGACTCCAATTAGCAACTGTAATAAGGGAAGAACAGAAATGGATTGCAAACAGATAAAAGAGAAGATTTTGCAAAGAGAGGTCTACTGGACCTGATTACATGCTGTGGAATTGGTGATATGAATTCTGGAGTGCGGGGTTGGGGGAGAGGGGGCAACAAATAAAGGTGGACACCAGCAGTTACTGAGAGGGCTCTTGGACTTCCTGTTTCTTGGACGGCCTGGAGCTTCTATTTCCTTTCCATCTCTCTGAAGAGGAGGATTTGGTTTCCTATTCACTGGAGCCAAATGCCATGATCCCTGCTGTTCCTGACTAGAAAAACCTCACATTGACTTGATATCATCAGTGTTCCTGCAATCTGGAAGTACCTGTCAACTGTAGGAAGTAACAGGGATAGATTAAATTTCAGGAATTAGCTTGAGGAAAAGAAGGGAATTTGGATACAAGCTCTGGGAGAGGATTCTGAGAACTAGAGAAGGATTATGGGAGTTTTTGAACTGTTAACTGTCATTGCTCTGCCTGTGTCCACTGAGCTGGAGGAAGGAGGTTTTGCTCTGAGAGATTTTCCCTAGGTAGGTTGTGGAGAGATTATTGACCCCTTGGTTGAGAATCTGCTTTGGAGAAAACTGTTTTCTCTGAGGTACAGAGACCATTTGCCAGAAATTCTCTTGGGCCAAGATAATCCAAATATTGTCATCTGGGACTTTGGGTTATATAGTGCAACCAACCCTGGCTTTTAGTAAGGGCTCAAACTCATCTGCGAATCCTTTCCTTTTTCCTCCTTTTGTTAATCCATATTAATTAGAGTAGTTTAGAGTCAGATAGCTTTTTGGGGGGTTAGATAAGAGCAGGGAAATATAAAAAGAGATAGAGAAGACCAGAAGACAGATCCCTGAGGATCTCACAGATTGGAGGGAGGACATAAAGCTGGATAGATTTAGGACTATATTTATTATTTGTCAGATTAATAAACTTGATTTTACTATTTAAGGTTTATGCTTCACTGACCCTGGAGAGGTTCCTAGGTGGGTTGTATCATCTCACATTCCTCTAGGAAGGTTACCTATTTCACAACTCTGAAGATTTGTGACTGGCAAGCTAGTACAACTGCCTATGGTGGGAAGGCCTGAAGCCATCTTAGGCCTAACCCTCCTAGGGTTGAACCCTACCATAAAGAGTTCAACTTAAACTACTCTGAAGAACTGTATATCTTACCAAAAGTAATTTGGAGGACAAATAGTGCCAGGAAGTCAGATAGCCCAGGGGAATTTAGATAAACAGTGTAAGGCCTAGGGAGCTTGGAAGACAAATGAAGATACTCTCATGTGAGGGTTGTAGACGGTGGGAATTTAGCTAGAACTTTTAGTGTTAGAGTATCCTACTTCATTAATTCTCCCTTCCATCAAACCGTGTTTTAAAATAAACCACTACCCTGTTTTGAACTCTGATTGTCTTAGCGCACTGGTCACTGGAACACACTCTTCTCTGTGGGTTACCAAGGAACCAACTAAACCTCGGTATCTTACCATTACCAATACCAGCCTTCAAGAATATCCACATTCGTAGTTCCGGGTTAAGATGGAGGCAGAGTAAGAAGCAGCTCTTAACCTCTCCTGACCAAAACACACAAAACTCAAGGGGACATAAAAACAAGTCCAGACGAATGGAGGAACCCCACAACAGGGCACAGCGTGGAAGGTACGTGGAATCAAGGCATTTCCATGCTATAAAGAGGTGAAACAGCTCTCACTAAATTGTGGGCTGAGCAACCACCCCCTCCACACATACCACCTATAGCGCCAAAGCCAGTTAAAAAGAAATAGAGCAAGTTTGGGGCACCCATCGAGTCATTGGCAGCACCAGGGCCTGTTCCTGAGAGCAGCAATATTTAGGACCCCAAAAAGCTAAAGAACGAACACAAACACTGAGCGCGGGAGCAGGGCGCAGAGAGGGGATGCAGGGCGCACAGCACTGGAGCAGAGCGCAGACGCGAGCGAAGGCGTGGGTGGAGGCAGACACAGCAAAGAGCTAAAGCTCTGAAACCCTGAGTGGGGAACCAGAGCAGACGGGTATACGACTGTGGAAGCAGCACCCTGAGACTTGTAAAGAAACCTCTGGCAGAGGATCAAACAAGGGGGTCCACCAGGGGGCTTGACCTTGGAAAAAACCAGAACTCAGACCTCAAAAGCAAAAAGACCACGGACAGACCCTGAGTGCGAGGATAAACCTGAGAAGCTGCTGGGCTAATGATGGCTACCCAATCTCAGGAAGTTCAGAAGAGAAAGATTAACAACAACAAAAAAAAGAAGTCTTTAACACTCGACAACTTTTACACAGAGAAAATCCAGACAACCGAGCAAACAAAGGAGGAGAAAAACAAGCATCCAGACCCTCCTCAAATAAGGAAAACTCTTCACAAGCTATGGAAGAGTTCAAAACTAAGATTTTGAGGAAAATGGAAGAGATCTGACAAGAAAATAACAATTTAAAAGGTAGAATCTTGCAATTGGAAAGTGAGGCTCAGAAACCAAATGAACTGATAAGCAAATTGAACACCAGAAATGACCAGATTGAAAAGGAATACCAGAAGATTATAGCCAAAAACCAGAAGATTATAGCCGAAAACCAAAAGATTATAGCCAAAAACCAAAAGATCATAGCTGAAAACCGAAAGATTATAGCCGAAAACAAATCCCTTAAGACTAGAATTGAGCAATTAGAAGCTAATGATCTCTCAAGACAAC
>NW_025345703.1:0-6144 GCF_016433145.1 Gracilinanus agilis | reverse complement strand
ATTCATGTCCCAAAAGTTGGGCTCTTTGGGTTTATCATACACTGTCTTGCTGATGTCATTTACCCCAAGTCTATTCCACTGATCCTCCCTTCTGTCTCTTAGCCAGTACCATATTGTTTTGATGACTGCTGCTTTATAGTATAGTTTAATATCTGGTACTGCTAGGCCCCCTTCCTTGTTTTTAATCATGTTGGGCACTTCCTGACTCCATTTGAGGTTTTCTTGGCAAAGAGGCTGGAGTGGTTTGCCATTTTCTTCTCTAACTCTTTTTATAGATGAGGAATTGAGGTAAATAGGGTTAATTGACTTGCCTAGGGTCACACAGCTAGTAAATATCTGAGGCCAAATTTATACTTGGGAAGAGGAGTCTTCTTGACTTCATGGCCAGGACTCTTCACTGTGACACCTAGCAGCCCAGTTCTACCATTACAGAATAACAAACCCAGATCAATGTAGTAGCCAGGTGTTTTTCTATTATTGTAGGTAGTTGAAGCTTTAAGTTGGGCAAGATAAGTGAGATTTTTGTACAGGTGCAACTTCTAGGGTGTGATTTCCTCCAAAAAGAAAAGGCAGGACTCATTTATTCTTTAGGGACAGCTCCTTATAGTGGCCCCACACAGTCACAGAGATGTGAAAGAAGGAGATGTGGCAAAAATTTCACTGAAACATCCTTGTAGTAGCCCATATGATATCTTGAGGGGGTGGCAATTTTGCAAAAAAATTAAAAAAGAAGCCCATACTTTATAATATAGCATTTTAAAGAGATAATTCATTTGCGTTTTCTTGCATTTGTGGAGTTATGACACCCAACATTTAGGACACCTTGATTTTAAAATTTTTAAATTGATATCTTTTTTATTCTATATTACTAGAATTTCCCTCAATATCCCTTCTCTTTTTCTTCCAGAGAGCTATCCATATAACAAATAATATTTTAAAGAAAAAAATTAGCAAAACTTAATAATGCATTAAAAAGGTTTGTCTATCTTATTTAGAGGTACCTTTTTTCCTTTGTAATTTTGGATCATTTATTTTTTCTTCATTATATTTGTTGCCTTCCTCACTCTGCTGACTTTACTCTGTATTACTTCTTATAAAGCTGAATCTGTTTCTCTATATTCATCATATTCCTAGCTTCTTATGCCACTATCATATTCCATTATGTTCACAGACCACGATTTGTTTAGTCATTCCTCAATAAAAATAATCCATACAATATTATTTCTTTTGATATTCTTGATCTTTTGTTCTTTCAAATCAGTTTTGTTAATATTTTCTGGCTCAATAAAATAACTTTTTGGTAATTTAATTGAGGAGACATTAAGTAGATTAGGTAAGATTGTCATTTTAATTATGCTGGCTTTGCCCATCCATGAACAATTAATATTTTCCCAATTATTTAGATATTTTATTTGCGTAAGAAGTGTTTTATACCCAAAGATCCCAGCTTTTGGAACAAGAACTTAGTATTTAACAAAAACTGCTGGGAAAATTAGAAAACAGTATGGGAAAAATTAGGTTTAGATCAGCATCTTACAGCCTATACCAAGATAATTCAAAATTGGCAAGTGCCTTAAATATAAAGAGGGAAATCATAAATAAATTAGGTGAACATAGAATAGTATACCTTCCAGATCTGTGGGAAAGGAAGGAATTTAAGACCAAGCAAGAGACAGAGAATATTATGAAATATAAAATGAATGACTTTGATTATATCAAATTAAAAACTTTTTGTACAGACAAAACTAATACAACCAAAATTAGAGGGAAAGCAACAAACTAGGGGAACATTTTTATAACAAAACTCTCTGACAAAGTTTAATTTCCCAAATATATAAGGAACTAAGTTAAATTTGCAAAAAATTAAGCCATTTTCCAATTGACAAAATGTTCAAGGGACGTGAATAGGCAGTTTTCACATGATGAAATCAAAACTATCAATAAGTATATGAAAAAGTGTTCTAAATCCCTCCTGATTAAAGAAATGCAAATCAAAACAACTCTGAGGGTACCAGCTTACACCTAGCAGATTGGCCAATATAACAGCAAAGGAAAGTGATCAATGTTGGAGGGGATGTGGCAAAATTGGGACACTAATACACTGCTGGTGGAGTTGTGAACTGATCCAGCCATTCTGGAGGGCAATTTGGAACTCTGTGCAGAGGGCTTTAAAGAAATTCCTACCCTCTGACCCAGCCATAACACTGCTGGGTTTGTACCCTAAAGAGATAATAAGGAAAAAGACTTGTACAAAATATTTATATCTGTGCTCTTTGCGGTGATAAAAAAATTGGAAAATGAGGGGGTGTCCATTGATTGGGGAATGGCTGAACAAATTATGGTATCTGATAGTGATGGAATATTATTGTGCTCAAAGGAATAATGAACTGGAGTAGTTCCAGGTGCACTGGAATGACTTCCAGGAACTGATGCAGAGAGAAAGGAGCAGAACCAGGAGAACATTGTACACAGAGACTGATATACTGTGGCACAAACATAATGGATTTCTCTACTAGCAGCAATGCAATGATCTAGGACAATTCTGAGGAACTTATGAGAAAGAATGCTATCCACATCCAGAGAAAGAACTGTGGGAGCAGAAATGCAGAAGAAAAACATATGATCAATCATGTAGTTCAATGGGGATATGGTTAGGGTTTTGATGTTTAAAGATAACTTTATTACAAATATGAATAACATGGAAATAGGTTTTGAACAATGATACATATATAACATAGTGGAATTTCTTATCAGCTCCAAGTGGGGAGGAAGTGGGGGGGGGGAATCATCAATCATGTAACTATGGAAAAATATTCTAAATTTAAAAAAAGTGTTTTATAATTGCTTTCATATAGTTCCTGGTTTTGTTTGGGCAGGTATACTCTCAAGTATTTTATTCTAGCTGTGGTTATTTTTAATGGACTATCTCTTTCTATCTCTTCTTTTTTTAAAATACTTACTTTCCATCTTAGAATCAATATTGTTTATTGGTTCCAAGGCAGAAGAGTAGTAAGGGCTAGGAAATGGAGATTAATGTGACTTACCCAGGGTCACACAACTAGGAGGCCAGATTTTCTATCTCTTCTTGCAGGACTTTGTTAGTAATATATAAAAATTCTGATGATGTGGATTTATTTTATACCCCATTATTTTGCTAAAATTATTGATAGTTTTACCTAACATTTTAGTTGAATCTCTAGGATTTTCCACATATACTATCATATTATCTGCAAAAAGAGATAGTTTTATTACCTCTTTGCTCCTTGATTCCTTCAATTCCTTTTTATTCTCTTATTGCAAGCATTTCTAATACTATACTGAAAAGTACTGGTAATAATGGGCCTCCTTGTTTCACTCCTGATCTTATTGGGAGGACTTCTAGCTTATCCCCATTCAAACGATACTTGCTGATGGTTTTATATATGTGCTTTGCATCATTTTAAGAAAAAAATCCACTTATATCTATGCTTTCCAGTGTTTTTAACAAGAATGAGTGTTGAATTCTGTTAAAGGCTTTTTCCTCATCTATTGATATAATCATATGGTTTTTATTACTTTTGTTATTAATAGAAATTATAGATAGAATATATATAATACAATTGTGTATATGTACATATATTATAATCAATATAATCCAGAGAGAGCAAAATAAGATAAAAATGTAGACCAATTGCCTTAATACATATGAATTAAAAATCCTAGATAAAATGATAGCTAGGAGTCTATAACGATATATCACAAAGATCACCTATACATTGTGACCAAACAGAATTTATAACCAGAATGAAGGGCTAGCCAATATAATAGTAATGAAAATTAGCACATCATTCTTAGATAATTATGGAAAGCTGAACACATTCTCATCCAAAAAGAGAAAGAAGACAGATGCTCTCATAGCATGTGATAAACAAATAACTAACTTACAGAATACATTTTGTAAGAATTTACAAATTTAGGTTTTTATGCTAATATGAAAGTTCTAAAGTAATATTTTGGTTGCCGATTTAAAAAAATATTATAGCTTAAGTCAAAATGACTTTTAGTAGCTTTATTTACAAAGAGGTGGAAAGAGTAAAGTGGAGAAATGTAAGAAGAGGGTAGATAAATGTCTAGCCTATCACCCTAAGTGTTGCTCTGGTGTCTAGTTCATCCCAGGCAGGGCTCAGTAACCTGCAGCCAGAGGTCCCGGTGGTGTCTTCAGCAAGGGTTCCAACAATGCAGCCTCCTCCAGGAAAGGAAGGCCTCTCTGGAACCAATCTCTCCAGATGCCAGGAAAGGTAGGCCAGTTACTCACCCAGCAAGCCAAAGCAGGATTCAGGAAAAGTCCACCTTCTCCTTCAGTCCAGCTCACCAATGCAGTATTCCAAGATGAACTCCAAAGGAGAAGACCGAAGGTCAAGTTCAAAAGGTGAAGAAGTCCAAAGGAGAAGATCAAAACTGGAGTCCAAAAACGAAGTCCCAAAGGAGAAGTTTCAAAAGCCAAAGTAGCAGTCCCTTGGACAGGAAGTTCAGGACTTTTTATAATCCTTTTCCCATGTCACTTCCTGTCCCTTCTCCACTTTATGAGAACCAATTGCAATCTTTCAATTTGCCTAGCACTGCCCAAGGGGTTTGCCATTAGCCTTTGGAGGTGTGAGCTTACTCTAGTAAGTGACTTGTGAATTCTCTCCCTTAGTGTTAAGTAGAGGTGCTTAAGTTTTTGTTTGATTAATTTAAAAGTTGCTGATTGATAGACAAAGAAAGTTTGATTCACTCTTTATAGTTTGGAACAAGAAAACATTACCCAGCAACAAGAAGGATTCACAATTGATATGTGACTAAAAGTGGTTTACCTTGGAAGGGTCTTATGAAATGTCTAAGATCTAAAAATAATAGGGGTAGAGCTTTACATTTATATAGTGTTCAAAGGTTTTCAAGTGCTTTGTAAACATTATCTTATTTGGTCTTTGTAGAGGGAGGGCATAGAGGCCTGAAAATGTTAAGTGACTTGACCAGGGTCAAACAGCTAGCATTTGAGGCAAAATTTGAACTGAAGTTGGGAAGACCCCAGGTTCAACACTTTGCCTTAAGTGTGTCATCAGAGTGCCCCAAATTAATATGAGCTAAGCTAATATACTAACAAAGAAGCATCTGGAAGACTTATGGTAGTTGAGGGATTTATGAAAGCAATTCAAGAAAAGGTCTTCATCACCAGAAATTACATGTGAGCTATTCTTAAGGAGGCTGGACTTAGTAATTAATGCCAATTATACAACAAAACAATAAACACTATGTAGCACATTTTTGTGGGCTGCAAAAAGAATTTAAAATCTCCCAAATAATAAGTAAGACAAACAGGGACCACCAAAGATTCCCATGGGCTGCATACTGATTGGAAAACCACGTATTAATGTCACCTATGTTCTACTGTATTTTTAAAATTTTTATTTGTTTTTAAATATTTTTGCATGTTTACATGATTCATTTTCTTTCCCTCCCATCTTCCTTCCTCTCCTCCCAGAGCCAAAAAGCAATTCTACTTGGTTGTACAAATGTTGTCACTTGATACCTACTTCCATATTATTCATTTTTACTATAGAGTGATTTTTTTAAGGCTTAAACTGCAAATCACATACATGTGATAAGTGATGTCATATGTTTTGCTTTTGCATTTGAACTCCCATAGTTCTTTCTCTCAATGTGGATAGCATTCTTTAAATAAGTCCTTCAGGAGTGTTCTGGCTTGTTGCATTGCTACTAGTAGCAAAGTCCATTACACTGGATTGTTCCACAATGTTTTACTTTCTGTGTATAATGTTCTATTGGTTCTGCTTATTTCACTCTGCATCAGAGGTTCTTCGGGTTCATATGGAAAACCTCCAGATCATCAATCCTTACAGCACAATAGTATTCCATCACCATCATATACCACAATTTGTTCAGCCATTCCCCAATCAATGGACACCCCCTCATTTTCCAATTTTTGCTACCACAAAGAGTACGGATATAAATATTTTTGTACAAGTCTTTTTCCTTATTATCTCTTTAGGGTACAAACCCAGCAGTGTTATGGCTGGGTCAGAGGGTAGGAATTTCTTTAAAGCCCTCTGCACAGAGTTCCAAATTGCCCTCCAGAATGGTTGGATCAGTTCACAACTCCACCAG
>NW_025345702.1:0-10522 GCF_016433145.1 Gracilinanus agilis | reverse complement strand
TCAGGAACAGGTCCCGGAGCTGCTGATGACTCGATGGGTGCCCCAAACTTGCTCTATTTCTTTTTAGCTGGGTTCGGAGCTATAGGTGAGTGTGGAGGGGGTGGGGGTGGGGCGGTTGCTCAGCTCGCGATTGAGTGAGTGAGAGCCCTTTTTAGCTTGGAAATGTCTCGATTCCACGTACCTTCCACGCTGTGCCCTGTTGTGGGGTTCCTCCGTTCGTCTGGACTTGTTTTTATGTCCCCTTGAGGAGTTTTGTATGTTTCGGTCAGGAGAGGTTAAGAGCTGCTTCTTACTCTGCCGCCATCTTAACCCGGAAGCTTCCCTATCTTTTTTAATCATATCTATTTTTACTTTGGCTTTGTCAGAAATCACAATAGCCAGTCCTGCCTTCTTTTTCTCATTTGAAGCCCAAAAGATTTCGTTCAAGCCCTGAACCTTAAACTTGTGTATGTCCACCCGCCTGCTATGTGTTTCTTGTAGACATATGGTTGGTTTCTAATCCACTCTGCTATTTGCTTCCATTTTATGTGAGAGTTCATCCCATTCACATTCAGAGTTATAATTATCAGCTGTGCATTCGCTGACCTTTTTGTATTCTCCCCTATTCCTACCCCTCTTCTTAACCTATTTCCTTTTATACCAGTGGTTTGCTTTAAGCCAGTATCCCTTATCCCCTCCCTTTATTACCTTCCCTTTCTACTCCCTCCCTTCTTATATCCCTCTTTTTGTTTTGAAGGCCTAATAAATTCCCTCCCACTTCTTCTCCTCTCCCTTTTATGACCTCCCCTCTCCCCTGCTCGCCTTGGTTTATCCCTTCTGACTTTCTCTGTAGGGTTACATAGCGTTTTATATCCCAATGGATAGTATAGCTACTCTTCCCTCTCCAAGTTGAATACACTGAGAGTAAGGTTTAAAAATCACCTCTTGATGCTCTCTTCCTCTCCTTCTTATAATAGTATTTGTCCCCTCCCCATCCCATGCCCTCTTTTTGTGTGATAGATTATCCTATTTTTCTTATTCTCTCAAGTTTCTCCTGGTGTCCCCCTCCATTCGCCCTCCTCTTTCCCACCTCCCATATCATCTTAGACCATTCAGCACTGCAACCTCTCCCAATAAATCATTCTTCTGACCACCATAATAGTGAATACTTAATAGTGAAAGGAGTTCACTACAGAGAATTATACATAGCATTTCTCCACATAGGGATACAGATAATTAGATCTTACTGATGCCCTTAAAAAGGCAAATTTAAAAAATTATGATTTTTCTTTCTTTCCCCTCTGTTTCTTATTTACCTTTTCATGCTTCTCTCGATTTTTTGGTTGGATATCAAACTTTCCATTTAGTCCTGGTCTTTTTTGTGCAAATACTTGGAAATCTTCAATTTTGTTGAATGCCCATACTTTCCCCTGGAAGTATATAGTCAATTTTGATGGGTAGTTGATCTGTGGTTGCAGGCCCAGCTCTCTTGCCTTTCTGAATATCATATTCTAAGCTTTGCGGTCTTTTAGTGTGGAGGCTACCAGATCCTGTGTGATCCTGATTGGTGCTCCTTGGTATTTGAATTGTTTCTTTCTGTCTTCTTGTAAGATTTTTTCTTTTACTTGGAAGCTCTTGAATTTGGCAATTATATTCCTGGGCATTTTCTTATCTGGATCAAATGTCGATGGTGATCTATGGATCCTTTCAATGTCTATATTGCCCTCTTGTTGTAGAACTTCAGGGCAATTTTGCTGAAAAATTTCTTTTAATATGGAGTCCAAATTTCTATTAATTTCTGCTTTTTCACAAAGACCAATGATTTTCAAATTGTCTTTTCTAGACCAATTTTCCTGGTCTGTCACTTTCTCATTTAGATATTTCATGTTTCCGTCTATTTTTTCAGTCTTTTGGCTTCTTGTTGTCTTGAGAGATCATTAGCTTCTAATTATTCAATTCTAGCCTTTAAGGACTGGTTTTCCTTTTCAATCTGGTCATTTCTGGTCTTCAGTTGACTTGCCTCACTTTCCAATTGAGAAATTCTGCCTTTTAAACTGTTATTTTCTTGCCTGATTTCCTTTTGAGCTACTTCCCATTTCTCTGACCAAATCTTTTCCATCTTTCTCATCATCTCAGTTTTTAACATTTCAAGAGCTTGTGACCAGTTTTGATTATCTTGGGATGGTTTGGATGTGATTGCTTGTTTTTTCTCCTCTTCTGATTGCTTTGTAGTCTGGATTTTCTCTGTGTAAAAGTTGTCAAGTGTTAAAGATTTCTTTTTCTTGTTGTTAATCTTTCTTTCTTTCTTCTGGATTTCCTGAATATGGGTAGCCATCATTAGCCCAGTTGTTTCTCAGCTTTATCCTCACGCTCAGGGTCTGTCTGTGGTCTTTTGGCTCCTGAGGTCTGAGGTCTCGTTTTTTCCAAGGTCAAGCCCCCTGGTAGATCCTCTTGCTTGATCCTCTGCAGGAGGCTCCTTTACAAGTCTCTGGGAGCTGCTTCCACAGTAGTATACCCGTCTGCACTGGTTCCCCACTCAGTGTTTCAGAGCCTTCGCTCCCACCTGTGTCTGCCTCTGCCCGGATCTCTGCCCACGTCTCCACCCGAGCCTGAGCTCCGTGTCCTCTCTCAGAGTCTGTGTGCGTTCCTCAACTTTTTGGGGTCCTAAATCTTGCTGCTCTCAGGAACAGGCCCTGGAGCTGCCAATGACTCAATGGGTGCCCCAAACTTGCTCTATTTCTCTTGAGCTGGCTTTGGCACTGTAGGTGGTGTGGTGTGTGTATGGGGGGTGGGTCTTGCTCAGCCAGCGATTTAGTGAGAGCTGTTTCACCCCTTTATAGCATGGAAATGCTCCAATTCCACACACCTTCCACACTGCGCCCTGTTGTGGGGTCCCTCCTTTCGTCTGGATTTGTTTTTATGTCCCCTTGAGGAGTCCTGTATATTTCGGTTAGAAGAGGTTAAGAGCTGCTTTTTACTCTGCCCCCATCTTAACCCGGAACCCTGTTCATGCTTTTTTGCTGTATCTATTTTTGGGTGTTCAAAACTTGCAGTCTACAAAAATACAAAATGTAAAAAACAAATGAAGCACCCAATATAAATCTATCCCTATATCAAAAATAGCTAACACTATTAGTTAACACTAAAGAAATGGATATTTCCTGAACTAACAATCTAAAGCAATGAATCTCAGCTGAGTTTCCTTTTGAATTTGCTGACTGTCAGGGAAAGGGGACAATGTTTCAGTGATTACCAGCTCTTGGCCTGCTCTGAAAAAGGCATCTGAGTGCAATTCTTACCTTTGATTCAAATCCTTTGTATGTTGAACCTACTTTTTGGGGAATTTGCATCAATAAGATGATGTGGAGGTGGAGTGCACATTTCCCATACACAGGAGACATACGTACCTCTATCATCCATACAAGTTCTCATTTTCCCATGAGCAGAAGCCCAGGTTGGTTCCTATGGCAAGCAGCTGATGCAAATTTCCCCCTCATCATCCCAGTACAATGAGTACCATGTCTGTCCTGTCCTCTCTAATAGCACACACACAGGCCATAGAGAGCTGAAAATACACACATCAACTTATCCAGGCACCCCAAGCATTACACATTTCATGTAATGTCAGGGAAATGCAACCTGCTTCTATGCAATGACATTATAACCTTCTGAGTACTGGATGCACAGAATAGATGTCAATAAGTTTGGATGACATTCATGTAGAGGACTGTTCTATATCACTCTATATATCTATATCACTCACTATAACAGAACCAATTCATAAACCAACACCAGCAATGAATTCCACAGTTTAATGCTGGGTAATTGGGTATGTGAAATTCTGCATGCACATCTTTTCCAATAGGTTTGGAGAAGCAATTCTGTGGTTTATCTTTAAGATCATATAAAAATTAGTTTTCTATGACATTCATACAGGTAAGCCTCTCCTGGATAAAAAGGCAGGGCTAGTGGCACATGAAGAGCTGGTGCCTCAAAGCTGTGCTGTGGCCATAGCACTCTGTTCCTCTCCAGCCTGCATTGTGACCCACCCACATTACTCCACACTGGGGAGGGAGGAAGAGCTCTCATTTTACTGCATGGCAAAGGGATCGGTGATATGGTCAGGGGCATGAAGAGAAGGGATGGTGAGCAGCCCAGCTCCTCCTCCCTCTAGCTTTCTAGTTAGAAACTCCAGTGAATTTTCTTCTACAGAGACAGAAGCACTGGTCATAGTTGCACTGGGTTCTTGGCATGGGTGCCCAGAGAAAGGTCCCTATATGCTATCTCTGGAATGTGTGCCATAAGTTCACCATCATGGGTTTATGATGTAAAAGAAAACATACAAGACAATAAAATTTTAAAAATTATCTCCATTCAGAGATCATCAATTTTCTCTCTTGAGGTGAGTAGCACATTTTTAACCCTGTATACTTTAGAAGGGCTTTAGATCATTGTATTGCCAAAGCAAACCATCATTCATTGGTGGCTGTACAAATACTCTTACATACAATATTCTCTTGACTCTGCTTTCCAGATCTTTTCTGAAAGCATTCTGCTCATTATTTCTTAAAAAAACAATATTATTCCATCAAAATAATTTACTTCAACTTTTTTAGCCATTCCACAATTGATAGGTAACCCCTCAGTCAACAGATTATAACTACCAAAAAAGAGATGCTATAAATATTTTGGAAAAAATTGGGACCTTTCCTTTTTCTTTATCTCTTTGGGATAACGAACTAATGGTGGTTTTCAGAATCAAAGTGTATTACCAGTTTAATAGCACTTTGAATATATTTCTAAAGTGTTATACAGAATGTAGGATTAGTTTGCAATTGTTTCAAAAGTGTATTGCCATCATCATTTTTCCACACCATCACCTTTAACATTTTTATATAATATAATGCTAGCCAATCTCATAAGAGATATCTTAGAATTATTTTAATGTGCTTTTCTATATTCAGTATTGATTTTGAGCATTTTTAGGTGACTATTTATAGCTTTGATTTCTTATGCTGTAAATGACCAGTTAATAGTGTTGACCATTTCTCAACCTGATAATGACTTGAATTTTTATGAATTTGAATTAGTTCATATATTTAAGAAAAGAAGCCTTTATCAGAAAAGCTAACATTAATCCTCTCCACTATGACTTCCTGTTTTCCTTTTAATTTTGGCTGTATTAGCTTTGTTTGTGCAAAGACTTATTTTTTTTAATTTTATGAAATCAAAATTATTAATTTAATTTCCCACAATCTTCTCTATCTCTTGTTTGAGCATTAAGTCTTCACTTCTCCATAGTTCTGGCAGATACATTTTCCTTCTTCCCCTAATTTGCTTATGTTATTTATTATATCTAAATGATCTATCCATTTTGATCTTATTTTCATATACAGTGTGAGATGATTGGTTATACTGAATTTCTGCCAAACAGCTTTCCAGTTTTAATAGAAATTATTTTATTCAAATATTCAGTTCTTACATCAAAACTTGGATCTTTAGGTTTATCAAACACTAGATATGGTTATTGTTATCTATAGTGTACTTAATCTATTCTACTGATCCACCACTCCTTTTCTTACCCAGTAGAAATTGTTTTGATGATTAATGCTTTGTAATATATTTTGGAATCTCTATCAGCTAGGCCTCTAGCACCATTAGGGTGGTTTTTCTAAGAAAAAAAAATATTAAAAACATGGATCATTAACGAATAGAAAAAGCAGTGATTGTAAAGAGCTACTAAGATTTCATCAAAGACAATTCATATCACATTAATTCCATTATTCCTTTTGATAATTTCTAAACAAGAGAACCAAAGGAACACTGTAGATATGACAATATTTTCAAACATTTAACAAAATGTCTGTTTTTATATTCTTTTTTTATTTTTCATATTACATGTTAATACAATTTAAAAAATATTTGTTTTCTGAAATTTTGCATTTTATTTTCTCTCTCGCCCTCGCAAAACTTCCCCTTCCTCAAAAAGTTAGATGATATTATACTGGCTGTACATATATTATCACATAATATATTTATTTCTGTGTTCATCATATTTTGAAAGAAGGTACATAATGCTCACTCAAGAAAAATACATAGAGAAAATAAAAACCGGTATGTTTCAATTTGTATTTGGTCTTCAACTGTACATTAAATGAGAGCACATATGCGTATTTTTTTTGTCATGAGGCTTTTGGAATTGTCCTGGATCCTTGCATTGTTAATCATTGTTAAGTCATTTATAGTTTTGATTGTCATACAATATAGTTGTTACTGTGTACAACATTCTCTTGTTTCTGTTAACTTCACTTTACATCACTTCACATAAGTCTTTCCAGGTTTTTTGGTGATCATCATGTTTGCTGTTTCTTGCGGCCCAATGGTAGTTCATTATAAACATATGACACAACTCCTTCAGCCATTTCTCACTTGATGAAAGTCCCTTAGCTTCCATTTTGACACCACAAAATGAACTGTTTAATATATATTTTTTTTACACATAGATCATTTTCTCCCAATTTAATCTCTTTGGGATACAAATTTAATAGTGGTATTTATGGCTCAAAAGTATGCACAGTTTGATCTATGTAATAAGGGAATTTTAAAATGTAATAAGGGGATTTTGAAGGTGCAATAAGGGAATCTGCAGGATGTAATATGAGGCTGAACCTAGGGGTAATAACTGGTAGGAACAGGGAATAAGGCAAGGTAAGGGACCCAAGGCTGGAGGTAATCAAGGGAATAGACTAGGTAGTAGGGAAATTAAGGCAATATAGTGAATAGGCAGGTATAATGATGAAGGTTGGTAGTTGAGGTGGAAGGAGAAATAAGGGAATGTCTGAGTTAGGGAGAATAACACTGAGGTAACAAGGGTTGCAAGGGAGAGGATGAATTAATTTAAGGCAGGCAAACGGCTGCAGGGAAATACAGACTGGGACTCAAGTTAAAGACAAAACACTGAAGGGAAATAGACTGATCCCTTCAAGTAAAAGGACACTTTACAAAGCCAAGTTAGAGTCAGCCAAGACAGCTGGAAACTGACTTAAGGCTTTAGTCATTTTCATAGGAAGGGACTAGAATTGAAGTTACACTTCCTTCAAAATGGATACCCTCAGCTTCCCTAAAAACTCCAGAGAATATGTTATTGCTTTCTCTCTTCCTCTCTCTCTTACTAATTAACTAATGAAGTAGTCAAAAGGTCTTGTTTAAACACAAATGGGGTTTATTGTCTTCTAGGATAGATTGGCAGGGTAGAGGATTAAGGTAGCCGTAACAGCCACTTAGAGAAACCTCAGGTGGGGGAAGGGAAGCAGGAATGTGAGACTGAGAAAGGACCTGCCTTAACTCAGCTCTCACGGTGGTTTGTAATCAATGGGGTTAAGGAATACAAAGACTCAATAGATCAGTTGTTGCAAGGGTAAGCCCTATTTGACTAAACTTTCACAGATTTGAACTAACTCTCAGATCCACTCTCCTATTCACTCTTCTCAGACATTCAGGTAGGGGAAATGAAGGTAGGAATGTCGTAGGGTAGGGAGATTCAAAGGATTAGCTAAAGTAACAAATCTCAAAACCAAACTCCAAATACAGGCCAGGTTTCAATCTAAAGAAGGAGCTTAGCTGGACCCTGGTTTCCTGCACGAGTTCACAGGACCAACTGAAACTTTTTCCCAAAATTCTAAACTCCCCTTAACTGACAGAAGAACTCTGCAAAGCCTGCAAAACTGTTATGCCCCCCTCTCTGTACCATATCTACCTTTGGACATGGTTACCAGTTTGCCTCCCAGAATGGTTATATGAGTCCCTAATTGTGATAATTAGATTAAGTCTACACAGCCCATCTGTAGATTTAATCACCAAAGGTGAGAACACCTCTAATTCTGGGAGTTCTGTAACCCACTTGTGCTAGAGTGGGTGACAAATAAGAATCAACTGATTGCCTCCTAGGCAGTATTATGAGAATTGTCTATTGTGATTGGACATGCAAATTATGAGGGAGTCACAGAAAGTGACACATAAGTGACCCCTTTAAAAAGAGGGATTTGAGTGAGTGAAAGGTCTTCTGGTGAAGAGTGCTGCTAATGAAGGAGCTCTTCTGGTCCATGGAGGAGTGCTGGCTGAAACACTGAGACCTTGGTGAGACTGCTTCAATATCTTTGCTTCATTCACCTCCAGGCCTCTGGCCCTCTAACTCTTGGTTGAAGGTTAATTAGATCTACTTGGATTAATTAGAGAATTATAGTAAATTAGCTACTAGGTTAGATTCTTATTTCCTTATTTCCTCTCTCTCTTCTTAATTGTAAGTAAACTTCCATAAAAGTCAATTTTGACGACATTATTCTTAATTGAAGATTGATAATAGTTCAATCCTCTGGTGACCATCTTTTAATATATTGAACCCATAAAACCCCTTTTCCCCTAGTGGAATTAGTATTCCACTAGCAGAATATTTGTGTCCTGATTTTTCTGACATTTCCTTCCTACATTTATCATTTTCCCTTTTTTTCATATTAGTCAGTCTTTTGGATGTGAGTTATTAACTCAGAGTTGTTTTAATTTGCATTTCTCAAATCAGTAGTTATTTGAAGCTTTTTCATTTATATGATATGAGGCAGTTTTATTTTCTTCATCTGACAATTGCCTATTCATATTTCCTGACCATTTGTCAATTGGGAAATACTTTTATTATAAATTGACTCAGTTCTGTAAAAGTGAAATTTGGGAAAATGCCATCTAAAAGTGTATATATTTCTATGGACAGGGGAAATGTATCAAAACTACATTTCCCATGATCCAACATGGTCCCACTGGTTTCCGTTTCCGGGTCTTTGGGCTTGGGGAGGCCTACATCGACGCAGAGAAGGGATATAATCTCCTGGGTTAGGAGGGAGTGGTCTCTTTTGCGAGTAGGCTCTTGGCTAGCTGACTGGAGACAGTAATGGAGGCAGCAGTTTTGAATGCTTACAAGCGTGTGGTCTGATAACTTTATCCATAAACATGGCTTTAATTAAAATACTAATTTATATATTTATACCAACATTTATCATTTTTCATATTTATCATTTTGGCAACCAGAAGTTTGGAAATAGAATTCTCAATCTTCCAGATAGCCTAACGATAGCCATGCCTGCTTTTTGGCCGTCTGGCTCAGCTCTTTTGAGCACTTTTTTAAAAAAGGAAAGTGACTTTCCTTGCCATGCTTTTGCTGAAAGCAAGAGCACGTTTTTGCCTCCAGCGGGACTCAGCCAGCCAGTCCAGCCCAAACCACCTTGGGAGGGAGGTCAGGCCAGCCGATGCGGGCTTTTGGCTTTACACTAAAATGCCAGAGCCCAGTCAGTGTGTCTCTGCTGCTGCTGATCTCCTGACTCCTGACTTGATCTCCATTCCTGCCACGCTGAAAGCCTGCAAGCCTCCCTGACTCGCCAGTGCTGCTGCTTCCACTTCAACCCCGAGCTGCTTTTCCTGAGATTTCCGGGAAGGAACCCAGTCCTGACTTGCTGAGATCTCAACCTCCAGAGACTGCTTCAGCTCTGCTGCAAACCATTTGGGTAATATATTTGCTTTTTTCCTATTTCTAGCCTTCCATGTGTTTCTCTAAAGACCTGATTTAGCCACCCACACAAGCTCTACTTGTGGGATTTTCTACAATGACCCGACACCACGTGGACCTAGCGTTTACCTTTAATGGGGCCGAATGGCCTATTCAGACTTACTTGTGATTAAAAACTGAACTCAGGGGAAGAACTTTGAACTTTTAGAAAAAAAACAACCCTTAAACTCAGCAGAACTCAATCTTTTAAAACCTCGGAACTGAATGAGCTTTATTTCTGTTTTAAAAAGACTGTATCTTACTGTATATTGCTAATTACTTTTGTTAATTAATCTTGCTTATTTCGTTGATTTTCCTGTTGCGCTGAATCATTTTAAGTTAATGAAGTTTGTGGCTGCTAGATTAATTCTGTTTATGATTTTATTGTAACTCCCAAATAATGAGAAATATCTATTAGAACTGGTAAGAGGTTTTGACCAGCTTGTTGATCTGATACTACTGGATTTATAGAGCACATGTCTTTTAAAATTTATTCTGTTTTGGTAATTGCAAAGAACCTTGAAAGTTTCCATGCTTTAAATATTACCTTGTAATTTTACAAGAGATCTTTTTAACTTTTACTTTAAATCCTTAAGAATTGTTGTCTTAAAAGGATAAAGCTCTTATATATTTTATTATAAGATATATTATTGCCTTAAATGGGTAGAAGCATTCTTATCCAGGATTCTTTAAAACAGGATTTTTTAAATACAGAGAGTCAAGGAGCTCCTGTATATTCTTTGCTATGGAAGCAATAACAGCATTTGCCTAGGGTTAAAAGTTGTAACAAGTATATAATTTTAAACATCATTATTTATTGTTTTAAAATGTGCTATTGGAAATAATGGTACTCTATTTGAATGAGCATTGTGAATCTGCTATTTTGTAAAACCCACTTTCTCTCACAGAAAGTCTCATTTTGGGGTAACATAACCCTTCTAATTCTAAGCTATA
>NW_025345701.1:0-5242 GCF_016433145.1 Gracilinanus agilis | reverse complement strand
GTCTGGAGTCAAGAAGATTCCAGAGGGCCAGAGAGAGAGAAGACAGAGAGACAGAGAGACAGAGAGAGGGAGAGAGAGTGACAGAGAAAAACAGAGAGACAGAGACAGAGAGAGAGACAGGGTTACAGACAGAGGGACAGACAGAGACAGACAGAGAGAGAGAGAGACAGAGACAGAGAGATAGACACACACACAGAGACAGAGAGACAGAGAGACAGAGAGAGAGATGTGCAGGAGAGAATCAATCCCTAAGGTCCATGGAATCTTTCACTCTTTTGCTTTGGCCAATAGGAAGATTACCTTGACATTTCAACGCACAAGACCCCTTTAGCATTGAGTCTCCAATTGCTTATCTGATAATCTGTTTACTTGGAAACAAGAAGGATAGCTTTGTACATGCTTTGATTAACCCTGAGTTATATAAGTATTCCAAACTGATAAAACTGCGGGTCATTACCAAATAATATTTTGCATTCATTAGTTTGATATTGATCTTGGGAATAAATTTTTAGAATATTGTCTCATCATTGCAACTATACTCTTAAAATGACTTAGAATGAAAGAGGATAGAAACCTCAGTTTCCATCCTTTCTATTTATTTGATTCTGCATATCTTAGACAGGGAGACTGGTGTGTGCAATATATATTCAAGGTACTAAAAGGAAACCTATAATCTACATTGGTGTAGATTGTACCTACTGTACATTGGGACCTAACTTAGATGTCACTAAGGATCTGACTACAGAAAATCTCGAATGTCATGTTAGTACAGAAAACTTTATCCTGAAGGCAATAACAAATCTTGTATTATTTCTAAGGAAGAAAATACACAATTATAAAATTTATAAAAGAACAATCTAGTATCCTGCTCATCTTTGTCTTATACTGAAGATAAATCTAATGTTTACTTCAGGATATAAAAAATTCTTTAAAATGTCTTTGCCTTTATGTACTTACATTTTTCCTCCTTTAGTTATCTCTTCTTTAAAATTGAACTCTCCACCTGAACAGCATTCGAAAACAAAATAGCATGCAATAAATAGGATATCTTTACAGCTTTTATTTTTCCCTACTGTTTTCACTGATTCATATCATCATCAAGTACTTCACTTTTTATCAGTGTGATACTATCATAGGAAAGTGTTTTAGTAAAAAATTCATGCATATGAAACATTTACCCTACTGCAAATGACCAGAGAATTATAATGGTGGTTTTAAAAGGAACTAATTTACTTTAATTTTATCATAATGTACAGAAATATAGAGTTCTCCCAAGCTGTACATTAATTTAGTGGAAGGCCTTTCATTCTAGAAACAATATGGGTAAGTTGTTGAGCTTGAACACAGTAGTCAAATGAATAAATTGATTTTGATTAAATAAGAATTTCGGAAATATTGGTCATTTTCCACTGAAATTGATAGTAATTTTAACTTTGAGTATGTATAACTTTATAGAAAGTATTGACATCAAACAATACTCACTCCTTAACATTTCTGAAAGTGCTAATTTTCCATTTGGGTAGAGAAGGGAAGAAAACACTGGTTTTCCCCATTCAATTCCCCATTCTGTAGGATTTTAACTCAGAACTTGCTCAATCCATATTCAGAGCTCTATTCAGTGATCCATTGAGCTGTCATCTTATAGAACAGAATGTGCATTGGAGGCAAAATAATACTAGACTTTCTCCCGGAGACAAAGCACTTGGAATCTACCTGTCAGATCAGGATATTGCTATATTTGAGAGTAGGTGTGTTGCCAGGAAATGAGCAACAGAATGTGGAGTAAGAAGACCTGGGTTCGGTTCCCATTATAGATACTTGTAAGGTACTGTGTATCTAATACATACTGTTTTTCTGAGTCTCAGCCATCAGTGTCCAAGCTTGAGGGTTACATTCAGTCCTTCCTAACTCCTCTTTTTCCTGGGCTTGACCACTTGTGAAATGCCCTGATTATTAAGGAAGGTCTAATTCCACCAAGTGAAATCAGGATTGGGGAATTGAAGTCCATGAGAAATTCTTTAACTGAAACAGAAATCTTTAGTCATATGACTTCTGTGACTTAAACAACACCAGATGGCTAGTCTATAATAATACACCAAGTCACCATGCTGGTCATCATCAAAGTAAGAAACATAGCTAAGAGCAGTGGATTCATGCTAGTTATTTTATAAGACTACACAGTAATATAGGCCATATGCTTCACCAGGCAAATCAGATTGGCCCTCATGGTTGCTGTATCTATCAATGAATCCATCAACAAAGTTCACCTAAGTGGGGCATCATACCTCTAGGTTTAAATGAATCCTTTCCCTCAACAATTAGTTTGAATTTAAATTATTTCACCTTGTTGGCTCCATTTGCCTATGCCACCTGCAAGATGAATGATAATCACATTTTTTTCTGACCAGAGTACCCCAATGTCTATAAATATTTCTTTCTTACAGTGGATTAAGATTCCTATGAAGACTTGAGGAGCCTCCAATCAATCCCAGGAGAATTTCAAATCTAGAATTCCTCCTTTGAGTGTTTTGTATCCATTGCCCAATTTTAGCCTGTGTATAACTAGATATAGGGCTTCACATACTACTATTAACCTAGGTTCAAATGTGTATTGTAATTTGACCTTTGAAGTCCCTGGTGAAGGCAACTTCATCTGTGCTTTTCCTAAAATCACTGCAGGAGGAAAGGGAAGTAGTTCCTCTGTGAATTTTGCCATCATTACATACAATAGAACAGATGAGGATAACAGAACAAAACGTATACCCTCATCGTCCTGGGTACTCATTACTCCTGGCCAATTTTTTATCTGTGCTGCCCAGGCTTTCTCCTCTCTGTCTTCAGGATGGTATGGCACCTGTGAAATAGCTTATCTGATTCCAAAGGTGAATATTAAAAATCATACCCAGAGCCGAATAGGTATCAGCTACACAAGGAGTTTGGGTGCGTGGTGGCACAGAGAAAAAAGATCTATCTGGGGAAGCTCAAATCAAGCAGCAGCTCATGGAAATAGTCCCTGGCACACATTTTTATGGGCCTTAGTTCCAGACATTGGAGTGACTGCAGTAATAGGCGCCATAAAGGACTTGTCTTCTGAACTTGAAGGATTGGCCCCAAACACAGCAGCCGCTATTCTACATACTTCCAGTGGTATAGCCAAGCTCCAGACTGAAGTGCATTCATTGGCTCCCATAGTAGTGGAAAATCACTTCGGGCTTGATCTTTCAACAGTGGCTCAAGGTGGAGCCTGTGCTGCAATCAACCAATGTTTTTGTTCCCATAGAAATCAATCAGGAGATATCTTTCATGATCCTGAAGCATTACAGCAACTATGAAATGATGCCTTGCTAATAGCAAAACACACTCATGTAGCCAAAGGAACTTCTTCCTGCTGGGACCCATCCACCTAGTTTTCCTGGATAGCCTCATGCTTTCATGGTGGAAGCTTAATTCAATTCATCCTTAAGTGGAACCTGAAAATTCTTGGACTTCTTATTTTAGTTAAGATAATTATCAAATGACGTACTAATCAGTTTTCTAAGTATTAACATGTTTGTAAATATTATTTAGATTTTCTTCAGCTCTATTCTCAGGTGTGAACTCATTTAAGATTCTTCCAGTCTTTTTGATCCTGTTCCACTTCTCCTTGCAATGCCCTCTGCAGGAATACATGGAGAACCCAGGCACTCAGGACCTCCCAGAGGAATATTTACTATGTTGTTTGGACCCTAACCTAATACTGGTGGAAAACTTCTCTCGAACCTCCACATGGACTTCATCCTTTCCCTTAGAAACACCCTAGGATTAAGGACTGAGTCTATGGTCTCCTTCAAGACAAAGCACCACCCCAGGGATAGAGCACCTTCTGACCCTGCACCCCCAGATCCTTTACCTACTGGCTCTACTCCCTCTTCAACATCAAACATGATTCTGGCTCGTCATGAAATATTTCAACATCAGCTGCCAGTCGTTTTGTCCTCACTAGAGCTACACCAATGTGAAGGTGTAGTATATGTAATAGGACTAGAAGTAGAGCTGGTGTACATGGTGTGATTCTTGTTACATTTTCTGGAGGAGGTCCACATTGGCTGTCAGGTCCAGATGAGTTCTTACTAAGACCTGTGCAGACACACGGGAACATAGTGTCATTCAGAGAAAGAGAGGGAGAGATATGGGGTAGGAAGAGAGAAACAGGGAGGCTGAGACAGAGATGGAGAGACAAACTGAGAGAGAGAGAGATAAGATGGCAACAGAGGGAGGGAGCAAGGGGAAAACAGAACTGGAGAGATATAGAGAATGAGGCAAAGACAGAGAGAGAGAAAGACAGAGAAAAAGACAGATGATTCAGAAGGGTAGAGAGAGAAGGGAGAAAAATGGAAGGAGGGAGAAAAAGAAAGGGGGAGGGAAGAAAAAAAGGGAAAAGGGAGGAAAGTGAGAGGGAGAAAATGGCAGGGAGAGTCAGAAGGGGATGGAGATGCAAGAGAGGGGAGAGAGATGTGAGAGGAAAGGGGACCATCAGAAAGAGAGCAAAGATGGAAGGGTAAAGGAAGAGAAAGAAAAGGAAAGAGAAACATAGAGAGACAGACAGACAGTGGTAGAGACAGCAAGAGGGAATAGAAAAACAGAAAGATAAAGAGAGGGGCAGAGAAAGCAAGAAACTTAGTGCTAGAGGAAGAGACTGAGATAAGAAAGAATGGGGGAAAGACAGGAAGGGGGTGGGGAGAAACACTGTGGGAGTGATAGAGAGGAAGGAGGCAAGATACTATGAATCAATATCTATGAGGGAGAGGCAGAGAGCAAGTAAGACAGGAGACCAAAGCAAGAAAGTTGGAGGAAAGGAGATAGAGAATCTAAATATATTGATAGGGAATTGAGAGACAAAGGGAGAGAAAGAACCTGAAGAATATGTATAAAAAGATAGAGAAAGGAGGTGATGGAGAGACAGGTAGAGAGGTCTACAGAAAGAGATGCAAATACCCAGAGTGGGCAAGAATGAGAGAGAAAGACAGAGGGAGACAGAAAGATAGTTAGATGGAGAGAAAACAGAGGGAGAGGGAGAGAAAATAGAGACAGAAACAAGAGAGAGGGGTAGCAAAAGGGAGAAAGAGAGACAGAAAAAGAATCGGAGACAGGCCGCTATCAGGATAGAGAGAAGGAGGAAGCGACAGAGAATGACAGAGACACAGAGAGGGAAAAACAGTCGGAGACAGACAGAGAAAGGGAAAGAAAAATAGAGGGACTTAGG
>NW_025345700.1:0-4977 GCF_016433145.1 Gracilinanus agilis | reverse complement strand
GATCCTCCTGTTTCCACCCCATGCAGGGAGGGTGCAGCATAATATAACGGAAAGGCCACTGAATCTGAAAATAGCAATCAATCAATAAACATTTATTAAGCACCTATCATGTGTTAGGCACTGCTCTAAGTGCTAAGAATAGGAAATGAAGCAAAAGATAAGTCCTCAACTTCAAGAAGACTTCAATCCAATGAATTTAGATTTCTTTTCCAATATATCTTGTATGATTTTAGGCAGATTATGTAACCTCTCTACACATCAATAAACTGTAAAATGAAGGGATTGGATTAAATGCCTTTGGACAGCTCTTCCAGCTCTAGACCTAAGATTTGGTCCGCCAATACACATATCATGGGAAAGGGCTGCAAATGGCCAATGAATTGGATTCAGGATGAGAAAAAAGCAGGTTTGGTTTTGAAAAATAATACAATATTTTGCATCCTTTCCATGCTCCCCAGGTTCTCCTGCTTCAGTACCCCACCTGCACTCCAGTGCTCTATCTTCTTTGTAATTTTAACTAGCTCTAACCTTCTATGGTTCTGTGTAGATAAGTCAGTCCTAAGGGGTGTGACATGGGAGAACAGAAGAGGAAAGGAGGAAAAAAAGACAGAATGCGGTAACTGCTTTACAGGGATTTCCACAGATGGGGCATAGGGAAGCTGATTTTTTCCCCCCAGAGTCCCCAGAATCTCAAATAGTTACCAGCTGTGGAAAACTATACTGTTAATAGCAGTTTTGTGGAATTTTACATTTTTGCTTAAAACAAAGGTAAGGTAGTGAATTACTAACATGAATTCAAATCCTGCCTCTCAAACTATCTAGGTCAGTGATGGGCAACCTTTTGAGCCTGGTCAAAATTTGCCAAAAAAACAAGCATAACTCAGGTGGTGTGTTACTTTGAGAAAAACAGCATGATTTCATGATATTTCTAGTTTAAATAACAAAAAAGTAAAATTTAATATATAACTATTTAATAAACCAAAATAGGTAAATTAATATAGGTAGAATTGTCATCTATAGTACACAGAGTGTCTACACTACACTACAGCAAGTGTTTCATCCTTGGCATGTGGCCCCATATTTCTCTGCATGAGGCTGCATGTCATAAAAAATGGCTACGTGTGTCAGTGCTGACACGTTTGTCATAGGTTTGCCATCACCAATCTAGGTAACCCTGGGCTACCTGACCTCTCTGAGCCTTTGTTTCCTTAGTACAAGAAGGGGTTCCAAATAAATGGTCTCTTAAATGTCCCTTCCAGTTCTAAATCTGTGACTTTGTGAAAAGAAAGACAATAGATCAAGTCTAAAGCCTTAAAGATTTACATTTATATAAGGTTCCCTAAGGGGCCCATTCTCCCCATCCCTTTATTCTACAGATACTGAAGCCTTAAAGATAGGAAGTGACTTCCCCAGTTTCACACAATTAGCCCTCATATTTCCAATTTAGTGCTCATCTTATTACCCTAAGTAACCAAGTGTTGGGTGGGCAAACAGACTTCAAGGATGGATCTCCAAATTCAAATCAGATAAGAGTTCTCAAAACTAGAAGAGCAGATGAGGCAGGAGAGTAGTTTGAAATTCAAGGCAAGCAGTGTGGAAACAACGAATCTGTAAAAAGCTGAGATCTCAAAGCACAGACATGTTCTAATATTAAAAATATTTTATCTCTCAGGAAATTTCCTGGCTTAATTTCCAGACTTCTATGTGGTTCCCAAGTTTTCACAGTATAATATCTAGACTCTAAAGGCATTAGGGGGCAATTGTTAGAAACTGTTTGCTATATAAATGTGGAATTCCCTCCTCTTGGGAATGGAGGTGGAGACCAAAAGTGCCAGTGAATAATAAAAGAGATAAGAAGAAATTTTTTCTGGGCAAAGCAGGTAAAGAGGTAAACATGCTCAGAAAGAGACAATCAGACTTCTGGTTAAGATGGTGGCAGAGTAAGGAGCAGCAGCTTGATCTCTCCTAACCAAAGCATACAGGACTCCTCAAGGAGACACAAAAACGAATCCAGACGAACGAAGGGAACCCACAACAGGGCTCAGCATTGAAGGTACATGGAATCGGGGCATTTCCACTCTATAAAGGGGTGAAACAGCTCTCACTAAAAGGCGAGAGGAAGAAGCCCCTCCCACACCCCCCCACACCACATAGAGCTCAGAGGCCAGCGCACAAGAGTTAAAGCAGATTTGGGGCACCCATAAAGTCACTGGCAGCACCAGGGCTTGTTCCTGAGAGCAGCAAGACTTAGGACCCCAAGAGGTTAAAGAAAGCACATGAACATTCCCAAGTGTCTGCATGGGTGAAGGCAGTGCCCTAGGCGCGGACAAGGATCTCGAGCTCAGGCTTGGACTGTGAGTGGGGACCCTGTGCAGACAGGAGCACAGCTGTGGAAGCAGCGCCCCAAGACTGCAGAAGGAGCCTCAGGCAGAGGGGAAGACCAGGGACAACCAGGAGGCTCAACCCCAAGAACAATGGGACCTGAGAACTCGGGAGCCTAAACAGCGCAGACAGACCCCGAGTGTGAGGATAAAGCTCAGAAGGCACTGGGCTAACAACAATGGCAAGCCAAAATTGGGAAACCCAGAAGAGAAAGATTATCAAGAAGAACTCTGGAACACTTGACAACTTTTATACAGAGAAAATCCAGACAACAGAGGAGGACAAACAAGTAATCAGATCCAAACCTTCCCAAAACAATGAAAACATCACAAGCTATTGAAGAGCTCAAATCAGAGATATTGAGAAAGATGGAAGAGATCTGGCAAGAAAATAACAGTTAAAAAGGCAGAATTTTGCAATTGGAAAGTGGGGCTCAGAAATCAAATGAACTGATAAGCAAATTGAACACCAGAAATGACCAGATTGAAAAGGAAAACCAAAAGATCATAGCCAAAAACCAAAAGCTTATAGCCGAAAACCAATCCATAAAGGCTAGAATTGAGCAATTAGAAGCTAATGATCTCTCAAGACAGCAAGAACAAATAAAACAAAGTCAAAAGACCGATAAAACAGAAGGAAACATGAACTATCTCAATGAGAAAGTAACAGACCAAGAAAACCAGTCTAAAAGAGACAATTTGAGAATCATTGGTCTTCCTGAAAAAGCAAAATTACTAGAAACTTGGACTCCATACTAAAATTATTCAGCAAAATTGCCCTGAAGTTCTATAACAAGAGGGCAATATAGACATTGAAAGGATTGATAGATCACCCTCTACACTAGACCCAGAAAAGTCAACCCCCAGGAATATAATAGCCAAATTCTAGAGCTTCCAAGTAAAAGAAAAAATCTTACAAGAAGCCAGAAAGAGACAATTCAAATATCAAGGAGCACCAATCAGGATCACGCAGGATCTGGCAGCCTCCACGCTAAAAGACCTCAAGGCTTGGAATATGATATTCAGAAAGGCAAGAGAGCTAGGCCTTCAACCACAGATCAAGTACTCATCAAAACTGACTATATACTTCTAGGGGAAAGTATGGGCATTCAACAAAATTGAAGATTTCCAAGTATTTGCACAGAAAAGACCAGGACTAAATGGAAAGTTTGATATCCAACCACAAAAAACAAGGGAAACATGAAAAGATACATAAGAAACAGAGGGGAAAGAAAGAAAACTCATACTTTTTTAAATTTGATTCTTTAAGGGCTTCCATAAGATCTAATTATCTGTATTCCTATGTGGAGAAATGCTATGTATAATTCTCTGTAGTGAACTCCATTCACTATTATAGTATTCACTATTATAGCAATCAGAAGAATAATTCATAGGGAGAGGACAGAATACTAAATGGTCTAAGATGACATGGGGGTGGGAAAGAGGGGTAAATAGTAGGGGACACCAAGAGAAACTTGAGTGAATAAGAAAAATAGGATATTCTACTATACACAAAGAGGACATGGGAAGGGGAGGGGACAAATACTATTATAAGAAGGAGAGGAAGAGAACATTAAGAGGTAATATTTAAACCTTACTCTCAGTGTAATCAACCCAGAGAGGGAAGAGTAGCTATATTAACCATTGGGGTACAAAACTCTATGTAACCCTATTGAGAAAGTCAGAAGGGATAAACCAAGGGGAGCAGGGTAGTGGGGAGGTCAAAAAAGTGAGGGGAGAAGAAGGGGGAGGGAACTCATTAAGCCTTTAAAAATAAAAACAGGGGAATAATAAGGGAGGGGGTAGAAAGGGAAGTTAATCAAGGGAGGGGATAAGGGTTAGCAGCTTAAAGCAAACCACTGGTTTAAAAGGAAATAGTGTAAGAAGAAGGGGGTAGGACTAGGGGAGGATACAAAAATGTCAGCGAATGCACAAATGATAATTATTACTCTGAATGTGAATGGGATGAACTCGCTCATAAAATGGAAGCAAATAGCAGAGTGGATAAGAAACCAAAATCCTACCATATTTTGTCTACAAGAAACACATATGAGGTGGGTAGACACACCCAAGTTTAAGGTTAAGGGCTTGAGTAAAATCTTTGGGGCATCAAATGAGAAAAAGAAGGCAGGAGTGGCTATTATGATTTCTGACAAAGCCAAAGTAAAAATAGATATGATTTAAAAAGACAGGGAAGGTCATTACATCCTGATTAAAGGCAGTATAAACAATGAGGAAATAACAGTGCTCAATATGTATGCACCAAGTGGTATAGCATCCAAATTCATAAAGGAGAAACTGGCAGAGCTCAAGAAGGAAATAGATAGTAAAACCATAATAGTGGGAGATCTAAATATTCCTCTTTCAGATATAGATAAATCAAACCAAAAAATAAATAAGAAAGAGGTAAGAGAGGTGAATGAAGTCCTAGAAAAATTAGATTTAAATGATATGTGGAGAAAAATAAATAGGGACAAAAAGGAATACACCTTCTTTTCAGCTACACATGGTACATTCACAAAGATTGATCATGTAATAGGGCATAGAAACATTGCAAACAAATGCAAAAGAGCAGATATAATAAATGTAACCTTCT
>NW_025345699.1:0-6428 GCF_016433145.1 Gracilinanus agilis | reverse complement strand
GGGTGAAGGGGAAAGTAGGGGCATAAAGTATGTAAACAGATTAAAAACAAATATTAATAAATGTCTAATAAAAAAAGAGAAACATTGCAAACAAATTCAAAGAGCAGAAATAATAAATATAAGCTTTTCAGATCATAATGCAATAAAAATAATAATTAGTAAGGGTGCCTGGACAGGAAAATCAAAAACTAATTGGAAATTAAATAATATGATTACCCAAAAGAAGCTAGTCAAAGAAGAAATCATAGAAACGATCAATAATTTCATTGAGGACAATGACAATGATGAGACATGCTACCAAACTCTGTGGGATGCAGCCAAAGCAGTACTCAGGGGGAAATTTATATCCCTGAGGGCATATATAAACATATTAAGGAGGGCAGAGATTAATGAATTGGGTATGCAACTCAAAAAATTAGAAAGAGAGCAAATTAAAAACCCCCAGATGAAAACTAAATTAGAAATACTAAAAATTAAGGGAGAAATTAATAAAATCAAAAGAAAAAGAACTATTGAATTAATAAATAAGACTATAAGCTGGTATTCTGAAAAAAAACAGATAAAATTGACAACGTACTGGTCAATCTAATAAGAAAAATGAAAGAAGAAAACCAAATTGACAGTATTAAAGATGAAAAGGGAGACCTCACCTCTAATGAAGGAGAAATTAAGGCAATAATTAAAAACTATTTCTCCCAATTAAATGGCAATAATATAACAATTTCGGAGATATGGATGAATATTTACAAAAATATAAATTGCCTAGATTAACAGCAGAAGAAATAGAATACCTAAAAAAACCCATATCAGAAAAAGAAATTGAACAAGCCATCAAAGAACTCCCTAAGAAAAAATCACCAGGGCCTTATGGATCCACGAGTGAATTCTATCAGACATTCAAAAAGCAACTAATCCCAATACTATATAAATTATTTTATATGATAAGCAAAGAAGGAGTCCTACCAAATTCATTTTATGACACAAATATGGTACTGATCCCAAATCCAGGGAGATCAAAAACAGAGAAAGAAAATTATAGACCAATCTCTCTAATGAACATAGATGCAAAAATCTTAAATAGAATATTAGCAAAGAGACTCCAGCCAGTAATCAAGAAGATCATCCACCATGATAAGGTGGGATTTATACCAGGAATGCAAGGATGGTTGAACATTAGGAAAACCATTCACATAATTGACCATATGAACAGTCTAACAAACAAAAACCACATGATTATCTCAATAGATGCTGAAAAAGCCTTTGACAAAAAACAGCATATATTCCTATTGAAAACACTGAAAAGTATAGGAATAGAAGGACCCTTCCTAAAAATAATAAACAGTATATACCTAAAACCATCAACAAGCATCATATGCAATGGGGATAAATCAGAAGCCTTCCCAATAAGATCAGGAGTGAAACAAGGATCCCCATTTTCACCTCTATTATTCAAAATAGTACTAGAAACACTACCAGTAGCAATTAGAGAATAAAAAGAAATTGAGGGTATCAAAATAGGCAATGAGGAGACTAAGCTGTCACTCTTTGCAGATGATATGATGGTATACTTAAAAAATCCTAGAGAATCAACTAAGAAGCTTCTAGAAATAATCAACAACTTTAGCAGATTTGCAGGATACAAAATAATTGCACATAAATCATCAGCATTTCTATACATTTCCAACACATCAGAGCAGCAAGAGGTAGAAAGAGAAACACCATTTAAAATCACCCTAGACAATATAAAATACTTGGGAATCTATCTAACAAAACAAACACAGGAATTATATGAAAACAACTACAAAACACTTTCCAAACAAATAAAACTGCAGCTCAACAATTGGAAAGCCATTAATTGTTCATGGGTAGGATGAACTAACATAATAAAAATGACCATTCTATCCAAATTAATTTACCTATTTAGAGCCATACCTATCAAATTACCAAAAAACTTCTTTACTGATTTAGGAAAAACTATAACAAATTTCATTTGGAATAACAAAAGATCAAGAATATCAAGGGAAATAATGAAAAAAAATGTGAAACAAGGGGGCCTAGCAGTACCAGATTTTAAGCTATACTATAAAGCAGCAGTCATCAAAACAATATGTTACGGGCTAAGGGATAGAAGGGAGGATCAATGGAATAGACCTTGGGTTAATGACGTCAGCAGGACAGTGTATGATAAACCCAAAGAGCCCAACTTTTGGGACATGTATCCACTATTTGACAAAAACTGCTGGGAAATTTGGAAAACATTATGGGAGAGATTAGGTTTAGATCAACATTTCACACCCTTCACCAAGATAAATTCAGAATGGGTGAATGACTTGAATATAAAGAGGGAAACTATAAATAAGTTAAGTGAACACAAAGTAGTATACCTGTCAGATCTCTGGGAAAGGAAAGATTTTAAAACTAAGAAAGAGTTAGAGAAAATTACAAAATGTAAAATAAATGATTTTGATTGTATAAAACTAAAAAGCTTTTGTACAAACCAAAACAATGTAGCCAAAATCAGAAGGGAAACAACAAATTGGGAAAAAATATAACAAAAAACGCTGACAGGGGTCTCATTACTCAAATATTGAGGGAGTTAAATCAATTGTATAAAAAATCAAGCCATTCACAAATTGATAAATGGGCAAGAGACATGAATAGGCAATTTTCAGGTAAAGAAATCAAAAGAATCAATAAGCACATGAGAAAGTGTTCTAAATCTCTAATAATTAGAGAAATGCAAATCAAAACAACTCTGAGGTATCTCCTCACACCTAGCAGAGTGGCTAAAATGAAAGAAGGGGAGAATAATGAATGCTGGAGGGGATGTGGCACAGTTGGGATATTAATGCATTGCTGGTGGAGCTGTGAACTGATCCAATCATTCTGGCTTGCAATTTGGAACTATGCTCAAAGGGCTATAAAAGAATGCCTGTAAAGATTTTTTCCCAATTTGTTGTTTCCCTTCTGATTTTGACTACATTGTTTTTGTTTGTACAAAAGCTTTTTAGTTTAATATAATCAAAACCATACCATTGTTGGGTTTGTACCCCCAAAGAGATCATAGATAAACAGACTTGTACGATAATATTTATAGCTGTGCTTTTTGTCGTGACAACAAACTGAAAAAGGAGGGTAAGTCCTTCAATTGGGGAATGGCTGAAGAAACTGTGGTATACGCAGGTGATGGAATACTATTGTGCGAAAAGGAATAATAAACTGGAGGAGTTCCAGGCGAACTGGAGAGACCTCCAGGAACTGATGCAGAGCGAAAGGAGCAGAGCCAGAAGAACATTGTACACAGAGACTGATATACTGTGGTAAAATCGAATGTAATGGGCTTCTGAAACAGCAACAATGCAATGACCCAGGACAGCTCTGAGGGATTTATGGTAAAGAACGCTACCCACATTCGGAGGAAGAACTGCAGGAGAGGAAACATGTAAGAAAAGCAACTGCTTGAACGCATGGGTCGGGGTGGACATGATTGGGGATGTGGACTCAAAACTACCACACAAATGCAACAACCAACAATTTGGAAATAGGTCTTGATCACAAGGACACATGACAAAACCAGTGGAAATGTGTGTTGGCCATGTGTGCGGGGAGTGTGGGGGGTGAAGGGGAAAGTAGGAGCATGAATCATGTAACCATGTTAAAAATGATTATTCATAAATATTTAAATTAAAAAAAAAGAATGCCTACCCTTTGATCCAGCCATACCATTATTGGATTTGTACCCCAAAGAGATCATAGATAAACAGACTTGTACGAAAATATTTATAGCTGCGCTTTTTGTGATGGCAAAGAACTGGAAAAGGAGGGTTTGTCCTTCAATTGGGGAATGGCTGAACAAATTGTGGTATATGCTGGTGATGGAATACTATTGTGCTAAAAGGAATAAGAGAGAGGGGGGTGAAGGGGAAAGTAGGGGCATGAAGCATGTAACCATGTTAAAAATGAATATTAATAAATGTTTTTAAAAAAAGAATCAATCATCCATTAAAACTAACTATATTCCTTCAGGGAAAGTATGTTCATTTATTAAAAAAGAACATTTCCAAGAATTCCTGAAGAAAACTCCAGATTTAAACAGAAAATCTGATGTCCAAATACAAAATTCAAGAGAAGCATAAAAAGATTAATAAGAAAAAGAAAAAAATCAAGGACTTCTATATGGTCAAATTGTTTACATTCCTACATGGAAAGATGATATTTGTAACTCTTAAAGTTTCTTTTTATCATTATCATATAGTTAGAAAAAGTATATATAGACAGAGCATATGTTATTAAGATGTTTAGAATGAAATTTAAAAAAATCTAGAGCTGAAAAAGAGTTTTTCACTAAGAAAAATGGGAAGAGAAGCAAAATGAGGAAGGGAATACTATGACAATGGAGAGTAAGATGAGGGTGGTGATGGATAATATTAAAACATACTCACATTGGAATTGGCTCAGAGAGAGAGGAAAAACCAGATTCATTGGTGTATAGAATCCTTTCTTATCCTATAGAGAAGTAGAAGGGAAATAAGAAAGGGATTAAAAACTAGTATCCTACCATATGTTATTTACAAGAAACAAATTTGAGACAAGTAGACATACACAGAGTAAAGGTAAGAGGCTGGAGCCGAATCTATTGGACTTTGACTGAGACAAAAAAGCAGAAGTAGCAATCATGATCTCAGAAAAAAGCTAAAGAAAAAATGTATCTGATTAAAATAGATACAGAAGGTAATCATGTCTTGATAAAATAATGATAAAATAATATCAGTACTTAATATATATGCAATAAATGATATAATCTCCAGATTTTTAAAGGAGAAACTAAAGGAGCTTGAGGAGGAAATACTGAACCTCTACTATTGGTGGAACCTCAACCTTCCCCTCTCAGAATTAGATAAATGTCACCAAAAAAAACATAAATAAGAGAGAAAGAATAGAAGTGAATAAAAATTTTAGCCATTTATTAATATACATTTTTAACATGGTTACATAATTCATGCTCTTACTTTCCTCTTCACCCCAGACACTCCCCCCACATGGCCAATGCTCATTTCCAATGGTTTTAACATGTGTCATTGATCAAGACCTTTTACCAAATTGTTGTTAGTTGCATTGGTGTGGTAGTTTCGAGTCTACATCCCCAATCACGTCCACCTCAACCCATGCGTTCAAGCAGTTGTTTTTCTTATGTGTTTCCTCTCCTGCAGTTCTTCCTTTGAATGTGGGTAGCCTTCTTTACCATAAATCCCTCAGAACTGTCCTGTGGAATTGCATTGCTGATAGTACAGAAGTCCATTACATTCGATTTTACCACAGTATATCAGTCTCTGTGTACAATGTTCTTCTGGCTCTGCTTCTTTCTCTCTGCATCAATTCCTGGAGGTCTTTCCAGTTCACATGGAATTCCTCCAGTTTATTATTCCTTTTAGCACAATAGTATTCCACCACCAACATATACCACAATTTGTTCAGCCATTCCCCAATTGAAGGACATAGCCTCCTTTTCCAGTACTTTGCCACCACAAAAAGCCCAGCTATAAATGTTTTTGTACAAGTCTGTTTATCTATGATCTCTTTGGGGTACAAACCCAACAATGGTATGGCTTGATCAAAGGGCAGGCATTCTTTTACAGCCCTTTGAGCATAGTTCCAAATTGCAAGCCAGAATGATTGGATCAGTTCACAGCTCCACCAGCAATGCATTAATATCCCAATTGTGCCACATCCCCTCCAGCATTCATTATTCTCCCCTTCTTTCATTTTAGCCACTCTGCTAGGTGTGAGGTGATACCTCAGAGTAGTTTTGATTTGCATTTCTCTAATTATTAGAGATTTAGAACACTTGCTCATGTGCTTATTGATACTTTTGATTTCTTTACCTGAAAATTGCCTATTCATGTCTCTTGCCTATTTATCAAATTGGGAATGGATTGATTTTTTACAGAATTGATTTAACTCCTTCAATATTTGAGTAATGAGACCCCTGTCAGCGATTTTTGTTATATTTTTTTCCCAATTTGTTGTTTCCCTTCTGATTTTGGCTGCATTGTTTTTGTTTCTACAAAAGCTTTTTAGTTTAATATAATCAAAATCATTTATTTTACATTTTGTAATTTTCTCTAACTCTTGCTTGGTTTTAAAATCTTCCCTTTCCCAGAGATCTGACAGGTATACTATTCTGTGTTCACTTAACTTATTTATAGTTTCCCTCTTTATATTTAAGTCATTCACCCATTCTGAAATTATCTTGGTGTAGGATGTGAGATATTGTCTAAACATAATCTCTCCCATATTGTTTTCCAAATTTCCCAGCAGTTTTTGTCAAATAATGGATTCATGTCCCAAAAGTTGGGCTCTTTGGGTTTATCATACACTGTCTTGCTGATGTCATTTACCACAAGTCTATTCCACTGATCCTCCCTTCT
>NW_025345698.1:0-1199 GCF_016433145.1 Gracilinanus agilis | reverse complement strand
ATTATATTATATTATATAAATAATAGCTTACATTTATTTACTATGTGCCCAGCACTAGGCTAAATGTTTTACAATTATCATCTCATTTGGTCCTCACAACCACCCTGACATTCCATTATAATCCCATTTTACAAAAGAGGAACCAAAGTCAGAGTGACGGGGGCCGAATCTGAACTCAGGTCTTCCTGACTTGCAGACCCAGTGCTCAGTGTACTCGAGCATCACCCAGCTCCCTAGATGGGGCAGACGGTTAGGAGTCCTCAGTGCAGCTCAGACATGAACTCAGTCCTAAAGTCACCTAAATTAAGTTCTTGGAAGGATATTCAAGGATGGCTCACGCCCATGCATTTGGCTTTTAAAGACAAACTTGTTCAAAAACATTCTGTAAAAAAATAGCCCTCTCCCCCAGGTAGCCCATGTCCCCTTGTACACTAAAAGAGAAACTGTTCTTGGGCCTAATTTGCTTTCTTCAGGTCCTACTCTGTATTTCCTGGGTTTTCCCCAGCCCCAGGATGGCCCAACTGGCTTCTTTTGATTTGAATCTTCTGGCCAGCTGGGTTGCTCCCATGCCACTGAATTTAAGTTGCAAATCCAGCAGAGGAAAGCAGAAATCTAAACCAAGGATTATTCTCCTTGAGTTAAAGAAATTTGAACACTGGTCCCATATTTAGGTCTGGGAGGCTTATTCAAGCTTCTATTGGCTCATTTTTCTCCTTGCTATCATGTCAGAGAGACTGCAAAAGGACAGTTCAAGGGACTGGGTCAAACCCTCTTCTGATTCAAAGGACAAACCAGTTATTGACACTTGGGAGCCTAGGATGGGCAGGGGGTGACCCAATGCCAGGAATCCCTCTTCTGCCCTCAGGGCAGCATGACCCACTGCAAATGGTCTTTTTGGTTCAATGGGCTCAATGCCAAAGGTTTGTTTTTTTTCACTCCTTCCCCTTTCCTTTTCTTTCCCAACAGATCAACAACTCCTACATAACTCACAATATGAGTCTGGTCTGGGGCCCTGAGAGGTTAAGTCAGTAGGCATCACTTGAACCCTGGTTTTCCTGGCTCCAAAGATGACCTTCTTTCCACCATAATACCTTTCCTTTTCCTTTTCCTTTTCCTTTTCCTTTTCCTTTTCCTCTCCTTTCCTTTCCTTTTCTTTCCTCTCCTCTCCTTTTCCTTTCCTCTCCTCTCCTTTTCCTTTC
>NW_025345697.1:33990-35762 GCF_016433145.1 Gracilinanus agilis | reverse complement strand
TATCTATCTATCTATCTATCTATCTATCTATCTATCTATCTATCTATGTATCCATCTACCTGTCTGTCTGTCTGCCTGCCTGTCTATCTCTGTTTTCTTTTTATTTCAGCATTTATCCAATGTTTTACACCTCCTGTATCTCCTGAGGTTCTGCTTTTTTCCTTCAGTCAAGGACATCTTGGTCTTCCAGGTGACCAGTGTCCTGTGGCCCTGGGCTCTGGAGACAGTGAGATATGGCTACAAACCAAAGGATGTTTTTCAGAGATATGCATTGTGGAAGGGTCTGCTGACCTCAGCTGTCCTTCTAAATTCCAGGTATACGTGTGAGCAGTGTCAGTAGGAACAGCAGCTGAAGACATAAATATTAGCCAACCAGGAGTTCTTACCATTGTCTTCAGATTTCAGAGGGTCTGTGAACCTTTATAGGAAAAAAAAAATTATAACTTTTTAATTTAAAGATATTATATTTTCCCGGAAACATGTAATAAGAATTTTCAACAAACACTTTCTGAAATGATAAGATCCAAATTGTTTCACTCCCTCCGGCTCTTCCCCCTCTCCCTGCCATAGATGGTTAGCCTTTATCTGCCTTATACCATCTTTTTTTTTCCTCACTCCCCTCTAACCTAAAATTTAGCATTTAATTTCATTCTGATTTAAAAAAAAAACCCACATTATCTTAAGAAGATATTCAGGGACTTCATGGGACTGCCAAAAGGGTTCATAACAAAAGTCTCATACATGAAACTTCCAGGCTGCCCACCCCCTCAGGGTCTATAAAGCAGTCCCTGCAGATTGTGAAAGCTGTTTTCATGTTCATTCCTCCACATTTGGAAGACAAAGTCATTTAATCCTTACCCGTCATCAAGCAATGAGGAGTCGGGTTGTGGGTGGTCCCCTTTTGGGGGTTATGCAAAGTTCAAATTCATTTACTTCCAGCTCTCCCAGGACCTTCGGGGAACAAACAGAAGCCAAACTAGCAGCCTTGGTGATGGAGGCTTCTTTACTTTCCAAACTTTCCTCCTTAGCCTTAGCCCTTTCTTGCCACCTTCATTTGGCTAAGGTTTCTCTGGTCTAGCTGGGCAGAGGGCATAGTGAGGCCCAGGCACAACAGTGCCCTTGGGAGAAGTCACAGGGTTTCTATTCTAGCTTCTTCACCTTCAGGATTTCCAAGTTGGGAAGAAGAAATAAAGCTCCCTGTCTTCCTCCCTCACCCTTCCTCTATCAGCCTATCCCTTAAGTGGGGAGACAGCGTTCTGGCTGGTACATGCTTCTACCCAAGGGCTATGAGCTATGTCCTAATCGGGCAGAGAAAAGAAGGAGCCAGTATTTCCACCACGGAGCAATAAGAGCAATCCGGGGAACGCTTTGAAGAGATGCGAGAAGCGTACGAGGACAGGGCTCCTGGTTGCCACTGATAGACATCTATGTCGTCAGCAGCCAGCTGGAGCAGGAGCGCAGTCAGCTCTTGGCTCTCACTGACGTTACTGAGGTTTGCCTGGGAGAAGAAGGGAAGGAGGGAGGGAAGGAGAAAGAAAGGGAGGGAGGGAGCGAGGGAGGAGGGGGGGGTGCTGCTCCGTGACTCTCCTCTCCTTTCCCAGCTCTTCATCACTGGTACCAAAGTCTCACCAACTGCTTTCCAGGACTGCGCTGGTCACCCGAGGAGGGAGCAGCAAGCCCTAGATGCAAACGTAAGGGGACGCGCCACCCCCTTCCTCCAGCCCTTCCTAGCTTGGGGCTGGATCCCCACTCCCCCGCCTCCCTGCCCCCCC
>NW_025345697.1:9598-33636 GCF_016433145.1 Gracilinanus agilis | reverse complement strand
GGGGGGTAAGGGGCTCCAAACTAAGTGCGGCGCCTGTCTGCTGGGGGAGGGGGCGGAGGAGGGGGGAGGGAGGAGGGAGGGAAAGGAAGCGGTGGCGTCTAGGCTCTTGCCTGGGGAGCCGGAGCTGGGCACAGCCCCAGCCAGTGAGCGGAGCGGTCGCAGGCAGCCAAGATGAGCAGCAGAGTGACTTTCTTCGAGGTGGGTGCGTGCATGATACTTCTCTTTTTCAAGTTTCCAGCCGGGCATCCGAGGGTTCTGACAGTACTCTAGGCTTGACTCTCGGGCGAGCAGAGAACCCCTAGCTCGGGGACATCCTCTGGGCAGCGGCGTCAGAGCCCGAGGCAGGCACAGGGAGAGGCTCCCCGGGGGACCGGAGAGCAAAGTTGCGGACTGTCTGGGGAGGGACACTGGATGTGGATGTCCTGGGGGAGGGAGATGAGGCTGGAGTGGAGCCGGGCCACCGTGCCACTGCGACCTGGGGGTTTACGCCAACCCATCGCCCGTCGTCCTAGGGTCTCGGATGCCCTCTTCACGCCGAGGTTCGGGCTGAGAGCATCAGCCGAGGTGACGGCGGCCCTCCTCAGCTCCTCTGCATTGGAGCCGGGGCCAGAGAGAGCCTGGCGACTTCTCAACTTAACTACCATTTCTTCCAAGGAACCGTAGACTTGCAGTTAATCGAGCGGTCCCAAATGGGAAAAGCCCCAAAGAGGATGGCTGGGGCATAGGGAAACCCGACAGCGCCAAACGCCCTCTACTTGAGGGACGCCCAGGTAGGGGTTATAGTGGCCCAGAAAGGGAAGGGTGAAGTTGAGCTCGGCGGTGTTGCCCACCGCCGCCCCCCTGCCAGGCTGGCTTCTACTTAATGGGACCCTTTGGAGTGTTTGACGTGTGTCTGCGCCCTGATGTGGTGGGTTTCACCTGGGGACAAGTTTGGGGGAGCACGGAGCGCACGACGGTGCCCATTCACCCCCAGCTGTCAGAAGCACCACTGGATTCGTGGCATTCTGAGTTCCTGACGCTTTTTTTTTTTTTTTTTTTTTTTTTTTTTTTGCCCTTTCCCTTACTGTCAGAGATCAGACAAAGGGAAAGGAGGGGAGCCTAGGACGTCATCAGCAATCGAGTGTATCACCAAAACAACTCTCAGAATTCTTACAAGAGGGCATGGAATAAGGCTCATGCTAAATGTAGCATGCCTTGTCTTATATATAAACGGAGATTTTAAAATGTCATCGCTGGGCACGCACTGCACCCCTAAAGGGGTTGTAAACTTCAAAGCTTAGGTAGGACTCAACTCCAGAGCTATTTCTTCACGGTGATGACATCTCCCCTCCTCACTTTACCAGCTGCCAAAGATTTCTTTCATCTGCTGACAGAATTGTTTATATATAAATTGTCATGTATCATCTATCCTGAAAAACATAGTTCTTTACAAACAGCACAGACTAAGAATCATTCCAAATCATGGAGGGAGAAAGTTACTTAGGAGGAAGCATCTGAACATTTTGGAATAGAAACCATCTGGAGTTTTTGGTGGGTTTGCTTTTGTTTTTGAACAGGAGCACACTTCTGGAGGAATCCAGAACAAAATTGCCATGCTAGTTACTCTGATGTAGTCTAGCTTTTCAAACTCATGAGATCCTGTAAAGAATTTGGGAGGATACCAGTTTTACCTTTCGGAAGGAAAACCCTCTTTGTGCCTAAAATCTTTCAAATCTCACCACCTTCAGTAAGTTTTAAGTGTATGCTGAGTGCCTGAGAGGCAGTATAAGGTCCTGGATAAAAGGGAGGACTTGAATTAAGGAAGACCTAGGTAGAAAGCTAGGTACAAAGGGATTCTTCTGAAATAGATTGACTATATGACCAGAAGTGAGTCATTAAACCTCTCCATGCCCTCAGGTAACTCTTTATAAGTCAGAAATTTGTCAATCTGTATTAGTGAAGAGACTTTCCATAATGGGAGTTCTCTACCTTGATGAAATCATAGGTTGGCTCTTATCCTCCATCCTAAAGACTCCGGATCTAGCATTATGCTGAGTGCTACACGGTACAAGAGAAAGACAAAAGGTGATTCTTGTCTACACATTTTATTATGACAAAATAGGTCTTTGCGTAAATCTGACTAGTTATAGGAAGTGACAGTAAAGGATGGTGCAGTGGGCTTTAAGACTTCAGTTGCAGCCTTGGCTTTGTCACTTATATCCCACCAAATAGTGTGCAAGGCACTTAATCTCTCTGAGACTCAGTTTTCCCATTTGTAAAAGGGTGATAATACCTCAAAGTTGTTGTTATGAAGTTTAGATGAGATAATGGATATGCAGTGCTCTGTAAACTCATTCTGCTTTATAAATGTCAGCTCATTGTATTACCGTGTGGTTACTTAATTTTTACTTAGTTAATTCCCTTATGCATTCATTTCTCTTAAGCTTTATTTAGCTGTGGTTTTATTTGGTGGACTCATGGAGAAAGGGGGTGGGGGGAGTGTCTCCAAATAATAGTGGAGAACAGGGCCCAGTTACTTTATAATTGCCTTTGAATAATCTTAATTTTGGTTATTGCCAGATTTTTCTCAGAAATGAACAGAGGAGAACGGTGATGGGAAAACCTACATAATAGCTGAGAAAATAAATGAGGGGAGATCAAATGGGGACGGGGAGTCATTTAAGGAAGTAACCCTTTCATGTACCTGCTAAGACCTTTAGTTCTGTCTCTATATCTCTCTAGACTCCTGGGATGGGGTAGGAGGGACAGCATGGTGGGTAATGACATCCCTCTGCTAATTGGAACTCTCTTTCTCAGCAACCCAGATGAACATTATACCCCAAAGCCAAAGAATTGGACACTCAGCAGTTTATTTTAAAGGACAATAATCTCAGACTGCTACATTTTGTGGACAATTCACGTGTTAGTCTTGGCAAATGTACTAATTACCCAGAGACAGTGTGTTTCTTATGGGCTGTATTGTACTTGAATGGTACATGCACTTATTCTGGGGGCTGAACTGCAATTTTATGTCATTAAAAGCATATTTGAAGTCAATAATTCAGGAGACAAAAGCAACCATTCACTCCCTAGTCATCACAGTCAGTCCAGTGGATGTGACATTAGAGCAGCTGCTCTTGCTAAAACTAGCACTCACTAGTGGGCAGATCCAGCAGTTTAAGTAGTGGTTAGGTTTGTTGGCCTCTAATAATATCCAGTTACTTAAAAAAAAAAATCAGCTTAGATTGCTTTGGGTTTGGGAGTAAAAAGGAGAGGGAGGAGAAGGAAGAATCATAATTTAAGCTTTGGGACATACATCCTAAGGAGTTTTACTTATTACACAGAAATCAATATGAATGATGGAAATCAGAGGAGACCGCAGGGGACATCTAGTTCAACCCTTATTCTTCAAAAAATCCCCACTACAACAGACCTGACAAGTGGTCCCCTAGTCTGTGCTGGAAGATTGCCAGTGAGAGACAGACAATCACCTCTAGAAGTCCATTTTGACTTTCATAGGGCTTTAACAGTTAATTTCTGACATCAAACTGCAGTTTGCCTCTTTGTAGCTTCTATTCATTGCTCCTGCTTCTCCACTATGGAGTCAAATGGTGGAAAACCAATTCCTCTTCTACTTGATAACCCTTTAAATATTTAAACACTGTTGCTATGTCCTCTGAGTTTTCTCCAGGCTAAGTATTTCCAGTTCCTTCATCTAGTCTTCATATGATAGGGTCCTTCACTCTTTTTGGCTGCCTTTTATTTCATTTGTACACTATTGCATCCAGGACTAAACTCAGTGTTTCCAGACCTTTTCTCCAATGTCCAGGAATACCTTCATCTCTCTCCCCCAATCCCTTTTCAGGTTCCTATTTTGTATTGTCTTTCCCAATTAGATATAAGCTTTTTAAGGACAGGGGTTATCTTTCTTTCTATGAGTTTTTGCATTCTCAGCACAAGGTAAGGGCTTAACAAAGACTTGTTGAAGTGATTCATTTATTGTCTGACCAGAGCAGAGTATATAGGAACCACCATTTCCTTATTCTTGGAAGCCACTCCTCCATTCATGCAAGCCAAGATGATCTTTTTTGGCTGCCATGTCATAGTGCTGACTCATATTGAACTTGCAGTCCATTAAAAGCCCCAGATTTTTTCAGACAAATTGTGGTCTAATTATTGCTTCCTCATTTTGTACTTGTGAAATTGACTTTTTGAACCCAAGTATAAGATTTTACATTTATTCTTACTAAATTTCATCTTATTAGATTCAACCTAGTACTATAGCCTAGCCAAAATCCTTTTAGATCTTGATTCTGTAATCCAGTACATTAGTCATCCTTAGTAACATTTCATCATCTGCCAACTTGATGAACATGACATCTGTGCCTTTATCCAAGTTATTGATAAAATTTTTAAGTAGTACAGGACCAAGCACAGTACAGATCCTTAGGACATTCTATAGAAGATTTCCTGCCAAAAAGACATTGAATCATTAATGACAACTCTCTGAGCTTGGCCATTCAACCATTCCTGTATCCACCTAATTGCATTATTATTGAGTCCATATCCTTCCATGTTTTCCACAAGAATAATGAAATATTTTATAAAATGCTTTGCTAAAAGCTCAGTCATCTATGCTAGAGGTGTTAAACATGACCCACAACACTCCTAGATTAAAATGTAATTGGAAAATATTTAACAAAGTCAATAAAAAATGCAATAAAATGTAGGTAATGTTAATATATGATCTTCTAAGTAAAATGTGGAAGCTAAGGGCCTGCGGAGATAGAGCGTTAAATCTGGAATCAGAAAGACTCATGTTCCTGAGTTCAAATTTGGCCTCACATACTCTCTAGCTCTGACCCTGGGCAAGTGATTTAACCTTGTTTACCTCAGCTTTCTCATCTATAAAATGAGCTCAAGAAGGAAATGGCAAACCAGTTCAGTATCTTTACCAAGAAAACCCCAAATGGGAACAGGAAGAGTAGGATAGGATTAAAACCAATATGGACCCACAAGATTCTTTATTTATATTTTAGTGGTCTCAATTTCTAATCGAGTTTGACATTGTTAATCTGCACAACTGCTTGACCTATTAGTTTAGTATCCTTATTAATAAAGGAATTATATTTAGTTTAGTGTTACTGGTTCTTGACGCTATGTTGGTTCTTTGTGATCACTTCTTCCTTTTCTAAATATTAACTCTGCATCTTTTAAATGATCTGATATAGAGTTTTCCTAGCATTTAAAGGCAGCTCACTGACCTAGAATTTGCAGTGTCTTCTATTCCATTCTGTTTGATTCTGTTCTATCATACCCTTCAAAAGTTGGGACATTTGACCTTTACTAGTCTTTTAATACTTCTTCCATTCTCTATGGTCTTTCAAATATCACTGTCCCATGGCTCAGAGTTGACCTGGACCAGGTGATTTGAATTCATCAAGGGCAGCTAAAGAATTCAAATCTCTTTACTTATCTTGGACATTGACTTCATATGAGTCATTTTTTGTTCTATCATATGTCTCTAATTAGTCCATCAGCATACTTATTAATTGACTATGGTGTGCCAGGCATCGTAGTAAATTTGAGGCATATAAAACAAAAACCAAAGTCATCTTCACTCTCAGGGAGATAATATAATATAGAGGAAAACAACATGTATACACACATAAGTGTATACCAAGTAAATAAAGCTCTAGGTCATTCTTTTGGTGAGAGAAATCAGTAGCAGCTGGAGTAAATCAGGAAAAGTCTCTTGTAGAAAGTGTCACTCAAATGAAATTCTAAGGGAGCCAGAGATTCTAAAAGGCAGAAAGCAGTGCATTCCAAATATGAGAGTTAGCCTGTGCCAAGGCACCAGTAGAGGAGACAGAAAGAAGTTCATAGGGGCAACTACATATCATAATGGATAGAGTACTGGGAGGACTTAGGTTCAAATCTGGCCTCAGATACTTCCTAGCTGTGTGTGACTAAGCAAGTCACTTAACTCTGATTGCTGTTCTTCTGTCTTAGAAATCATACCAAGACAGGCAGTAAGGGTTTTGAAAGAAAGGAGAGAGAGAGAGAGAGACAGAGACAGAGACAGAGACAGAGACAGAGAGACAGAGAGACAGACAGAGAGAGAAGGAAAGAAAGAAGGAAAGAAGGAAAGAGAAGGAAAGAGAGAAAGGAAAAAAGGAAGAAAGGAAGGAAGAAAGAAAGGAAGGAAGGAAGAAAGAAGAAGGAACTGGGTGGAGGTGGCACCTGAGCTTTTATATGATAGAGATTCTGAAAGGCAGTGAGCCAGAGGAAGTATATGCTAAGCCTGTGGGAAGTAGGGGAGTGGGATATGACATTCTAGGTTTGAGGCACAACTAGCTAGCTGGTAGACCAGTTGGCCAGGAATGGGCAGTTTGTGTAGTCATAAAATGAGGTCTGTAGGGGCATCTAGGTGGTTCAGTGTATTAAGAGCCAGGCCCAGAGATGGGAAGTCTTATGTTCAAATCTGGCCTCAGACACTAACTAGCTGTGTAACCCTGGGCAAGTCATTTAACCCCCATTGCCTAGCTCTTACTGCTCTTCTGCTTTGGAATCAAAATAGAATATTGAATCTAAAGCCAGAAAGTAAGGGTTATTTAAAAAAAGAAAAAAAGAAAGAAAGAAAGTCAATATCTTTATTACCAACTAGCCACAAAGTACTTCTAGTATTAGCCCCAGGAGTATAGCTATCTGAAAGCTCATCTTTTCCCCTGACAGTGTTGCTAAAGAAAATTTCTTTGTATTATAAACAGTACTGATTTCATGGCAATAGCCACCAAGGTGTTTGTCCAGATACCTACCACATAGGTGGCACTCACCAAAGTGCTCGAGGTCCTTTTCCTTCAGGGGTGGATAGAAGTTAAAGTGAGTTTTTAGAATAGGGCAACCCCTTTGGGAGCTCAGAATGGGAATGAACCATTCATTGTTTACTCCTAATTGCAATGTATCAGAAATGGGGAAAGATAGAAGTGCTCCAGAGAATTTAAACTGACTAGATGTGACTGTTTTAGCCTCAGGAATGAGCTCTCAGCATTTACAAAATACATTTATTTTAATCACTTTGCCTACATAGCACACATAGTGTTCCTGCTTACCATGACTGTTCATCTCAGAGTGATGTTCATCTCAAAGAACACCTATCCTTGACATATGTATACATAAATATACACGTATATACTCTTGCCAATTTATGTGATGAATTGGTTCCAAGAAGACACCATTTTAAACAGAAGAACCCCATCAGAACAGAGTGGAGCCCTAGCCTATAGACCTTAGAGATTATTTACTCTAACTTTTCCATTTTTCAGATGGCAAAATGGAGGCACAGAGAGAAGGGCTAGTTAATGATAGTGTTTACATTTACCCAGAACTTAAAAAAAATGACACAAAGTACTAGTATTATCAAGTAACCCTTTTGGATTCACAAATTACTTTCCATAATGATCTCATCTGGGCCCCACCAACAACCTTGTGAGGTAGGTACTGTAGATTACCATTATTCATATTTGCCAAAGGAGGAAACTGAGACCTCAGGGAGGGTCATGACTTGTCAATGATCACACAGCTAACAGAACTGCAACTAGCCAAATCTGTTCATAGGATAAATTTAGGATGGGGCCGAAGATGATAGTTGGGAGTACAAGCCTTTGAAGGGTAAGATACTCTAGGAGGAGGTAGGGGTACCTTGTCCCTTGAAGAACTCTGGTCTTTGCTGTTGCGTTGGTTAGGGGAGAAAGCAGATCCTGGGCAAGGGGTACCAAGACATCCTAAAAGTGGGGGTTGAGGGACATATTTTTGGAAGACACATCTCTGGAAGGGAGATGAGGGGAGGGGAGAGTTATCCCAATGAAGAAGTAGATCTGTGCTCCCTCCTCAGCTCAACATGTCAGCACTCTAAGACAAAACCCCATCCATATCTACTAATTTATAGTTCTCATAGTAATGTGGGAAGTACGATTTCACTGAGGTTTCTCCTGATCTCAATGTCAGACCTCTTTATATTGCACTAGACTACCTTTTTTTAAAAAACCCTTACCTTAGAATCAATACAGTGTATTGAGTCCAAGGCAGAAGCGGGGTAAGGGCTGGACAGTGGGATAAGTGACTTGCCCAGGGTCACACAGCTAGGAAGTATCTGAGGCCAGATTAGAACCCAGAATCTCCCATCTCCAAGCCTGACTCTCTATCCATGGAATCACCTAGTTGCTGCCTGGTTACCTTTTAATTATTTGTTTCTAAAGATTATTACCTGGCCAGAACCAAGGAAAAGTTCTGTGGTGATCCAGGCAAAAGGGAATATGGCTGGAATCCTAATTCCATTGAGTCAATAGTCAATAAACATTTATTAAGTCCTGACTATGTGTCAGGAACTGTGCTTAAGTGACATCAATTCATGCCATGCATTGGATTAAGAGTAAGGAGACCATGGGGGAGCATCTAAGTGGCTCCTTGGATTGAGAGCCAGGCCTAGAGATGGAAGATTCAAATATGGCCTCAGACACTTCCCAGCTGTGTGACCCAGGGCAAGTCATTTAACCCCCATTTCCTAGCCCTTATAGCTCTTCAGCCTTGGGACCAATGTACAGATTGATTCTAAGATGGAAGGTAAGGGCTAATTAAAAAAAAAAAGACTAAAGAGACCTGGTTCTGGTACCCACTCAGCTATTCACTAGTTGTGTGGCCTTGGATAAACTTGCTTACTTCTCCAGACCAAGTTTTATTTGCTTGTAAAATATGATACTAGATGGACTAGATGATTTATCTTGAAGGTTCTGTCCAGCTCTAAATTTCATGATTTTATACTCTATGATCAACATTTTAGTTTATATTGTTCAGAGAGAGAGAGAGAGAGAGAGAGAGAGAGAGAGAGAGAGAGAGATAGAGAGAGAGAGAGAGAGATGTGTATAGTACACCATTTTCTCTAGCCTGCATGGTGAAGTTTCCACCAGGATAGATTTCTCAGATCTAGCAGGCTTTGTAACCACCAAAGCCTTCCTCATTCATTTTTGTCTTTGTATCCTATGTCCAACACTATGCATAGTGTAGAGCATTTAAAAATACTCATTAACTGACTAATTGATTCGGTATCATCCTGTCTCCCTTTGTACACTGATGTCTACCTCTAAATGCTCCTCGTAAATAAGTAAAGGCATTTATAATGGCTTTTCATTCTAATGTAGCACAGCCCATCCTCTATTCCTTCACCATCTCAAATCCCACCATAACCAGGAGGCTGGGTCTGCCAAGGGTGATTAATCACTCCTTCCCTCCGGATGCTCTGAGAAACTGTGGCATCTAAGCCCACAATGCTCCTGGGTGCTCCTCAGTGATTATCAAATGGCATTCTAGAGGTCATTTTTTAAAAAAGATGTTTACTAATCAGGTTTAAGTGAGAATATTTGTTATAGAAACAGTTCCCAGAAAATCTGGGATGTGTCCTCCCTTCGCACATGCAAAGTCTCTGGGGAGAGTGGGCTCCATCTTAACCCATGTGGTAAAGGGGTAACTCATAGCTCTTGGGTTCTGGAAGTCCTGTTCCTTTGTGGAGTCCTCATCAAGTTCTCCTTTGGGTGTACAAGTTCTCTACTGGGCTCCAGCGATCAATGCCCTTGAAGTCTCCCAAAGCTGCTTTTCCTCAATGTGTTATTATCCGTCCTTGTCTCCGGCTACGGATGCTGGTGCCATCAGCCGCTGCTGTTCTGAAGACAGAGTACTTAAGTCAGTGAGAAATGTATTTCTCCTGACATTATGAAGTTCATCAAGTTCTCCTCTGGTCAAGGTGGGTGGGAAGGGAGGAGACAGGGATTATGCCTCCTCTCCAAAATGGTCCCTTTTTAGGTTCTTGAGTAGAGCATTCTAATACTTGACTGGCCTGTTACTGGAATGCTAGATTCAGAACTGACTTATTGATTTATTTAAGCCCCACAAGGCATCTGGTGCAATGGATAGCATATCAGGTTTGGAACCAAAAAGGCATCTTTCTGAATTCAAGGCTAACTTCAGACATTTCTAGCTGTGTGGCCCTGGGAAAATCACATACTCCTTTTGCCCTTAGTTTCTTCATCTGAAAAATGAGTTGGAGAAGGAAATGACAAACCACTACAGTGTCTTTGCTAAGAAAACCCCAAATGGGATCACAAAAAATCAGATTTGATTGTACAACAACAACCAGAGAATGACAGCTCTCCTTTATTCAACCACAAAGTATTTTCGGTGTGATTAACTTGCTTTTTTTTTGGGGGGGGGATCCTTACCTTCCTTCTTAGAATCAATACTAGATATTGGTTCTCAGGCAGAAGAGGGGGAAGGTCTAGGCAATGGAGGTTAAGTGACTTGCCCAGGATCACATAGCTAGAAAGTATCTTAGACTAAATCTGAACCCAGGACCTCCCATCTTCAGGCTTGGCTCTCAATCCACCAAGCCACCTCGCTGCACACCTTAGTTTGGTTTTAAGGCTCGATAATTTAAAAGTGTAAAAACTGATGTTATCTTAACTTTTGGATCACCCTATATAGTAGTAGCTAATTAACTTTTAAACATAAAGGATTACTTAGTTGTTTTCTTATTTCTGATATGCACAATGCCATGCTTCTAGTTAGTAATTTATTGATAAGCACTAGAAATATTTGTTTAATTGAATTGCTTCCTCAGTTTACACCTTTGGTTTATTCATTTGTTCTATAGAGTTCTCTAGGAATTATTCACATCTAGTTTATATCTTTGATTAATTCTGTAACTCGAAGTGGCTTCCTCACTTGATAACAGTAACAGGTCATAGAGTGCCTTATTAATTATATTTAATTGGTCTCGAGGAACATGGGTTACCTCCTTCTCCATCATTATTGCGTTTTGCCTTTATCATTTTAGAAAGGAAATAGGATAATCCAAAATTTGTTGATGATCCTGATATCCCAGTTTCTTGCAGGGAATGTGTGGCCCTTATTGCTCAGAGCCTGGTTATAATTGCTCTGTGATAGTTACCCCCCCACCCCTTGGGTGTCCAGTAGAGGCTCTTGTGGGAAGAGGAAAAAGAACAGGGAGAAGCTACAGTGAAAATTGATTCCTTTGTATGGAGTCCCTTTGGCACTGAGCAGAAGTTATTCCGAAAATGCCCCCAGCCTCAGTAAACTCGGGCCCAAACTCATGCAGCTGGATTCGTGGAGACAAAATTGGATTTTGAAAGTTGTAAACCTTAAAGTACTATAGTGATATAGATTTTCTTCCTGGCTGTAATGCAACTGGGCATGAGTTCCTACCTCAGAGAGAGAAGTTTGCTGACATAGTGCTAATATGCTTTTAAAGCATCCCCCGCCTGGTGGGGCTTTAGCGAATTTGGTAAATCTTAAGTTGGAAGGGACCTCAGAGGCCACCTATTCCAAATCTCCCACTTTATAGAAGGGGAAAATTAGGCACAGAGAAGGAAAATGACTTACTTTTCTCTGGGTGACTTTTCCTGTTACAGTCTCCTCCATCTGCTGCCAAAGAGTTCATTCATTTAATTAATCAATAAACATTTATTAAGTACCTACTATGTGTCAGTCACTGGACTAAGCCCTGGGGATATAGTAGACAAAAGACAGTGACTAACGTCAACAATTTAGTGGAGGAGACAACACACAAACAAAGCAAGCTATATATAAGATCTATAGGAACTAATTCATAGATGAAAGGCATTTGAACTAAGGGGAATGGGGAAGGCTGTCAACAGAAGATGAGCTTTTTAGATGAGGTACTTAAAGGAAGCCAAGGAGGTCAGTAGTTGGAATGGAGGTGGCAGAGAGAATGCCTGGAGCCGAGTGATGGAATGTCTTGTTCATGGAATGGTCAGGAGGCTGGTGTCAGTGGATCAAAGAATACAATCAGGATATCCCTCAAGGAACCCAAGAAATCAATCAATAAGCATTTAGAGCACCTACCATGTGCCAGGCATGGTGCCAAGTGCTGGTGATACAAAGATGAAAAATGACACACTCAAGGAGCTTCCAATGTGTAGGAGCGTGAGTGAGGGGGAGGATATGATATATGTACAAATAAATATGAGTAGGGAATGAGCACTTCAAATGGGGTGGAATCACTTCAAGGAAGAGGTGGAATCTGAACTAAGCTAAAGAAGATACAGATTCTGAAAGCCAGTGATGAGGACAGTGATGTTCTCCAGACATAGGAGTGGAACTAGAGAGAATAGTGTGCCGATGCCCAGGGGTAAGCACATTGTACTTCAAGTTCAAAAAACAACTAGTAGTTCATTTTGGCTGTAGAACACACATAGAACACATGAAAGGAAGTAATGTTTTTGCTGATTTAAAAAAAATGGAAATGGAGTAATGTTAATAAGGAAGGAAAGCTAGAGCTGGAAGAGAATTTAGAGATCATCTAGTTCAACTCCATTTTACAGATGAGAAAACTGAAGTCTAGAGTGATTAAAAGACTTGCCCAAGGCAAGTGTTGGCACCAGTTCTTACAGTTTCAGAGTCCATTGTTAAATTTTCAGTGTTGAACATCTATATTTTTGAAATTGGCAAACTCTAGGGCTTAATTTATTATTTTGTTAATGGTTTAGAGTTAGAAGAAAGTGATGGAGAAAATGTTAACAATCTAGATTAAATCTAAAATTGTGTTGTTATGTTCCAAAGTCACCTATCTAAATAAGGAGCAGAATCAAGATGCACACTCAGGTTTGTAGAATCAGGGATCTCAAACTAGAAGGAATTTGTGAAGACCAGTACAAACTCTTCATTTTACTGATGAGGAAACAGGCTCAGAAAAGTAATATAATTTGCTGAAGGTTGTAATAGGTATAGGTTTTAGAAGTAAAAAAGCAGATTTTTGCAGACAGACTAAGGGGAAAAGCCTTGGCTGCCAGCCAGGGACATTCTAAATAGAATATCTAACAAACAAATAAATAATAATAAATAGAATAAATAAATAAATAGAATATATAATAAATAAATAAATAGAAAAACTGTTTTGCCCTTGTGGAATCTAGTCAAACTGGGAAAGGGAGAGGGTGTGGATGCCTTTACCTGCCCAGTGAGGAGCCCGAGGAGAGTGGAGTTACCACTGTCAAGGAAGACCTGCCAGGGAAGATCAAGTGAGCAAGAAGATCGAGCTGGGGTGGTGGACATCCCAGTCTGAGACAAGCTCCTTGATTAGCATCTCCTGGGTTTACCTTTCTGTGGACCCATTTCCTGTGCCATCAAGAGGAGCTGAAGAAGACATGATTTGTGAAAGACCCATTTTCCCTTCTAGTCTGTAAAGTCTGATTAGTGCAGAGTAGGCTTTAACCCATTCTCTCAGCCCCTGTGTGGTCCCTAGTGTTTAGGTCCAGTTTGACCTTTCCCCATTAATCCTGACCCTCAATAATCATTAAAACCCTGTGTTTATAAGCCCTCTTGTCAATATTATTTACTTGCAGTTTCTCTGACTCCCTGGCTAGGTGGGTCAGTGTGGCAGTTAAAGCTAAACTGTCACTCCTGTCAGTTGCCCAAACCATTCATTGAACTGCATTTCCCAGCTTCTTAAGTCCCTACCTATTGTCCATTCTTGTCTTTTACTCACCCTTCTGAACCCAGATAAATATTTAATTTAACCCCCAGTTTTCCCCCATAGGAAGGTCACAGAGTCATTGTCAGGATTCAAACTCAGATCCTCTGACCCAGGTCCAATGTTCTTTCTACTGCCTCAAGCTTTACTTACCTGTTACCTCCTAAAAAGGAGGGATCATTTTGTTCTTTTCATTTATATCCCTAGCACCTAACATAATGCCTGGCACATAGTGCACACTTAATACATACTTGCAAATTTATAGACTGGTTCTAGAAATCTGATGTCCAAAAAAGTCTTTCAGTAATGCTAGTTTTTTTTTAAGTTCCAAATCTATTTGGATTCAGTTTCTTTTTAAATAAACACACTTAGAACACATGTCAAATGCTCTAAAATTCAACCAAACACCAAAATTAGTGGAGTTCACCCCATTGGTGCTGAGTAAAGTACCACTGCTGAGAAAGATAATGTAATGGTTTCTTAAAAGAACAAAGTAAGATGAGCATCCCTAACAATAATAATCACCTCTAGGTCTGTTGCTTTGGACCAATGGGCATAGTCTAGACTATATTTGATCCTAGGGGACCTTGGCTTCTAATGAGAGACTAAGTTCTCCATTCTTTTAAAGTTTTGTTATTAAATTCTGAATATAACAAAGAAAAATTTCCTGTACAAAGTAAAATGGAAAAAGAATAATATGTGAAACTGTGAATTTCTATAATATAAGGTTTGCTTTAAAAAAAGTAATACATTCAATATTATCTTCAAAGCTGCTCTGCTTATGTCTCTTTCTAAACATCCTCTTTTTTGTGTATCTCGTAAAATGCTTCCCTATCTTTTCTTTCTCTTCTTCCTTTCTCATAATACTATCATTGGCTCCTTTCCCCTTCCTCTTTCTTCTCCATTGAGGGGAGAATTTTAATTCTTGTGATAAATAAACATAATCAAGTAAAACAAGCTCAAACAATGATGTATCCAAAAATGTATGTCCCTTTCTGTACCTTGAATGTGTCACCTCTCTGTGAGGAAGTTGGTTGTAACCTTCATCACTGGTTGTCTGGAGCTATGGTTGGTCAGGGCATCCATCAGAGTTCTTAGGTCTTTTAAAGTTGTTTTTTATTCTAGCTTTGTTGTTATGGTATAAATTGTGGTCCTGAATCTGCTTACTTTGTTCTTCCTTAGTTCATATAAGTCTCCCCAGGTCCTTCAGAAACTGGCCCCTTTCATTTTTTATGGTATATTAATATTCCATGTCATTCATAATACCATAATTTGTACAGCCAGTCTCCATTTGAAAGGCATTCCCTTTATTTCTGGTTCTTTACTTCAACAAAAAGAGCTGCTATAAATATTGTTGTGTATATAAGCCTCATAGCACTCACTGATTAGACTTAAGTAATCAGTAACTTATAACTGGGGCTGGGAGATTGAGTCACAAACACCAGGACATAAAGCAATTTGCAGGACTGTTAAATGGGTCGCATCTCCTTCCACCATCTGCCACACACTTATTTTTCTAAACAATTCTTGTACAGGTTTCTGCTGGAGGTCACAGAAATCATAGGATCATAGAGCTGGAAGGAACCTTAGAGATCATTTCGCCCAAACTTCATTTGACAGACGAGGGAATGGAGAGGTTAAAAAGTCCACCCAGGTTTTGTTGTTCAATCATTTTTTTTCAGTCATGACCCTGTTTGGGACGTTCTTGGCAAAGATACTTTCAGTGAATTGCTGTTTCCTTCTCCAGCTTATTTTATACATGAGGAAACTGAGACAACAGAGTTGAGTGACTTGCCCAGGGTCACACAGCTAGTAAGTATCTGAAGCTGGATTTGAACTCATGAAGATGAGTCTTCCTGGCTCTAGACCCTGCATTCTATCTGCTGTACCACAAAAAGCTAGGATTTAAACCAAGTTCCCTTGATGTCAAACCCAGCACTTTTTTCCTGTCCTGTATATGGCAGTTGTTTGACCCTTGGTGAGGATGGCCTCTTCTCCACCTTCCCTGGATGATGGCTATGGGGTCTGGACTTGAAACAAGGCTAGCGGTTTGGGTAGATTGCTGCCATTCCCAAAGTCTATTGGTGACAGGAAAGATTGGTTATCCCCAGAATGCCAAGTCCCCAAAGCATCAACACACCCATTTGGTGACCTAGAGGCAGGCAGGGAGGGCTTCCTCTGTGTGACTCCTGTTACACATCATTTTCTTCACCTGCAGAGTCCTTGGTGATCACTGGATGGATGTTTCAAGGAACAAATTTCATCTCATCTCATGTAAATAGCAAATTCCTAACAATCAGAACTCTCTGGGGAGGGGCAATTTGCCTTGGGAGATTGTAAGAAGTTGTTATTGCTCAGTCATTCAGTTTATCTGACTCTTTGTGACTCAATGGACCATATTACTCTAAGACTTTCTGTCCTCCACTGTCTCTTGATGTCTGTCCAACTTCATGTTCATTGTTTCTTTTACTATCTATCCATCTCACTCTCCACTTAACCTTTTCCTTTTGCCTTTTATCTTCTCCAACATCAGAGGCTTTTCCAATGAGTCCTGTCTTCTCATTATGTGGCCAAAGGATTTCAGCTTCAGCATTTGATATCTCAGTTTGAAGTAATTGCTTTAATTATTATCAATTTGATCTCCCAGTTGTCCAAGGGGCTTCTCCAGCACCACAATTTGAAAGTGGCAGTTCTGTGGTGCTAGGCTTTCCTTATAGTCCCATTTCTACAGCCATCCATCACTTTTGGAAAAACCAGAGCTTTGACAATGAACCTGTATTGACAAGATGTTGGCTCTGCCTTTTAGTTAACAGGATATAGAGTTGGAAAGAACTGTAGAGATCATCTAATTGAACCCCATCACTTTACAGATGAGGAAATTGCACCATGGAGAGGCTTCCACTTCCCCAAAGTTGCACAGGCAATAGTTGGCAGAACTAGGATTTCATCCCAAGTTTCTGACTCCAAGTTCACTGCTGTTTCTATCATAACACACCAGGAATGATAATCATTCATTGGGATACTCCAAGAAGAGTACAAATGGATGGAAGTTGCTGTAGAGTTGATTGTTGTTCAGAGATAGTTGCACTGGAAATTTTTTTGCCATCCTTCCCACGATGCTTAGATTCCAAATTCAAGGTCCTTCCTAAATGAATGTTCTTCCCCTTTAGTCTGGAGCACAGAGGGCCTTAAAAGCTGTCATGGGAGAGGGGCCATAGCACATAATTTGGGGGATGGATCATATGGAAATGCTGTACTGTTATTATTCTCAGTGATGGCAGTTGATTGACAGTGTCCATCTTTCAGCCAAGTGAACTTAGAATACAAATAATTTCCTACCAATATCTTGAGTGCAGGAAGCAGAAAAAAAACATGGAGGGCAGTCAGTATCTTCAGCTGACCTTGAAGGAAAGCAGAAACTTACTTATCTTCTGTTGGCCTTGGAAGAGAGCAAAACAAGAAGATTTTGTTTTATTATATGGCTAGTGTATCAAGGGAACAAAGGGAGACATGGATGGGGTAGATGAGCCTGCTTGTTTTACACAGAATTAAAGGTAATTTGAAGATGAATTTGCTCATGCCAAGAGAAGGAAGATGAATCTCCTCATTCCTGTAGCTACCAAAGTTACCTTCCCAAGGCACAGTCAGACCCTTTCACTCTTGAGGTCAAAAATCCTCAATGGGTCTTTGTTGCCTCAAAAATAAAATACAAATCCCTTGGCTTGGAACTGTTGAGTTAAAAGGAGACCTACATCTTCCTCCTTTTTTTCTTTGCATGTTCCTAATTGTCATTGCCTACATTAGAGAAAAATAGGAGGCAGCATGGAATGGTAGAAAGAACAGTCACTCTGCAATCAGAGGATCTGGGTTTGAATCCTACCACTGATGCTTGTTTATCTCTGTTACTAGATCCTTACCCTGTTGAAATTCTTCGATTCTATAAATATTGGAACTGGAATCAGCAAGGCCTTGGCAGCTCGATGGAGCAATAGATAGAGATCATAAGATTTGGAGTCAGGAAGACCCAAATTTTCAAGCCTAACCTCAGACACATAAGCTTTATCAGACTCAGTTTCCTTATCTATAAAATGGAGATCATAATATTATCTCCCTAACTTGGTTGTTGGAGAGATCAAGTGACAAATGTAAAGTGCTTTGCAAATTTTAAAGCTCTGGATAAAAACTAGCTCTTATGATTATTATCAGAGTTCAAATCCTATGTTCAATACTTATTACTTATGTGACCCCAGGCAAAGGTCCTCAGAGCCTGTTTCCTTTTTGGAAAATGGGGATAACAATGGTATATACTTTATAGTGTTGTTGTGAGAATGAAATGGGAGGAGGTAGGCACTTTACAGACCTAAAGAGTTGAGTAAATGTTAGCTATTATTAATATCTAATGGTAGGAAAACTGGGGAAGGAAAAAGGAAATTTCTCACTTCTTTTTAGAACTCAGGAATTCTGGGGAGAGAGATGGTATGAGAACGGGGTCACCAAACTTGGAAGAAAAAAAACATGGCCAAGGCTTCAATGGCCAAAACAGGTCCCAGCTTCTGTGGTAAAATACCGGCTAATTACCAGTCCAATGTGGGAAGCTTTTTAGAATGAGTGTTCCTGGTTTTATGAGATGTGAGACCTAAAAATGTCTTACTAATGGGGTAAGGGAAGCTAGGTAGCATAATGGATAGAATGCTGGTCCAGGAGTCAGGAAAAGAGGAAGTCACCTTCTTGATCAAACCTGGCCCCAGACACTTACTAGCTGTGTGATCCTGGGCAAGTCACTTAACTCTGTTGGCTTCAGTTTCCTCATCTATAAAATGAGCTGGAGAAGGAAATGGCAAACCAATTCTAGTATCTTTGCTGTGAAACCCTGGGCAAGTCCTTTAACCCTGTTGGCCTCAGTTTCCTCATCTGTAAAATGAGCTGGAGAAGGAATGGCAAACCACTCTAGTATCTGACAAGAAAATTCCAAATGGTGCCAAGAAGAATTGGAAATGACTGAAAAACAAATGAACAGTGGGTTAAAATGAGGGTTAAAAGGAGGGGAAATAGAACTCTTCCAAACTAGCAAAGGATCAGATACTCTCCTTTCCATTTCATCAAAGAAAGTCACTCTAGGGTAAGTCAAGTTCACCACTAACGAGGCCTCCCTTAGGAGGAATGCCCAATGCTCAGATGGAAGGGAACTTTGCAACAATTTACCCTCTAGACTTTACATGAATTGAATTAGAACTGAAGCTTTTGAAAGACCGAAGACCTTGACTCCACCCTGTCTAGCAGCTGCAAGCTATTGATATCCCAAGATGGGATGCTAAGACCAGAATTTGGAGAGACACCATTTCCCAAGGTCTTGCTAGTGGTTTCTACTTTCAGGACTATATGGGGGTAGTGTGGGATAAGTTGTCAACAAGGACGCTTACAGTTTGAGAGGAGAGAGAAGGCTGGAATTCCTATCCGTTACTGGACAGCTGCATGGGACCTTGGGATCTTCTCCAATGAGAGGGTTGTGGTTTTTTTAGGCTCCAAGCCATACAGAGCTTTTAGATCATCCTCTCAGTGTCCTCAGCACTCCTCTTCTCTCTCTGGCCAAGCTTTAGTGACCTCTGAATAAAGGGTCATAGATGATTGGACTCCTTGTTGCCCCTTAGAAATCAAACTCTGAGGTACAGTGGGAAGAGTTTACAGAGCCAGAAGATCAGGGTTCAAATTCTGCCTCTGTCATTTGCTATCTGTGTGGTCTTGGATAAAGTACTTAACTCTCCTCATTTGTAAAACAAGGGAGTAGGATTTGATGGTGTTAAAGTTCTCTTCCACCTCAAACTCTATGATTCTATCATCCTAGGGTGATTCTGTTTCTCAGTCTGGTCTCCCTCTAGAATAGAGAGAGAGAGAACAAATTCTAGATGAACTTTCTACTAGTGATAACTTATCTTTAGGGGATCTGGGGTGTCTGGGGATCCATGATTTTATTATAGATTAGCCAGTCAGATGAAAGGGTTGGATGCCTCCATCCCTCACTTCCTTGATAACCAATTTATTCCCCATCTCCTTAAGATCTGGTTTTCTTCCCCATCACACCATTGAAACTGACTTCTCCAACGTCACCAATGATGTCTTTACTCACCAAATCACTGGGTTTGTCTCCAACATTTATCACCTATTAGAGTCCATTACTCTTCCATTCCACTCTCCCTCCCATGGCTGTGCAGCTTCAAAACCATCTTCTTCTAAAGTACCGACAACTCAAAATAGTTATAACTGATCCTGGCATCTGTCTCAACTTTCGTCTTGCCACTGGACTTTGATGACTCTGGAAGAGAGGGTGAGGCTAATGATTTTGTGCAACTCTGCCTCACTTATAAAATACAAATCATGGGAGAATCAAAATATATCACCATCGATATCCTTTTGGTTCCCTTAAAGTAAAAAGGAAACAATTAATCAAGGTAGCATTGGGGACTTTCCTCTCTCTCATCAGACCCAGTAGTGGAAAAATTACTGATAGATAATCAATTAAAGTTATTCCGTCTAAGTTGAGAAGATGGCAGGGTCAAAGGAAGACTATTTTAAGCTAGAGGAGTTTGTTTATAACTAATGGAAAGGAGTTGGTAGAAAGAAAGAATGAATAAAAGGAGAAAACCATTTTTATCAAGTGTTTACTATGTTCCAAGCCTTATGATAGCCACTAGAGATAGAAATACAAAAATGAGACAAACCTTAATGTCAAGGAGCTTACATTCTAACAGTGGGGGACAGGACATACATACAGGAGAGATGGTTGAGGAAGGGTATTTCAGTTTGGAAAATCACAAAGATAGTGAATGGAGCCAGTTGACTCACAAAGTAGTAAAGTAGAAGCAAAGGCTGTTATTGATTTGATTATCCAGATATAGAAAGGAATGGGGGTGGAGTACAAAAAGAAGTAGGTCAGGGTGTAAGGTGAACCATAGCCTAAATATAGTGGGCCATGTGAGGCACTCAACACTCAGGACAGAGGGGTTTGGGGTCACAAATTCCAGAGCTGAAAAAGAAGGCAACTATAACCAGGGCATGGAGAAACTGAAGATGAGATATTGGAGAATGCCTGATAGAATGAGCTCCCTGAGGAGATGGGATCAAGAAGGAGTTATCCTCAGCAGGGAGGAATCAATCTCCTTCTCTGAGATAAGTCCAAAGGAAGAGAGGATGGGTGAAGGCACAGAAAGATGAGTAAGCTCATGATGGATCACTTTAGCATTTGTTTGTTTTTTTTTATATAGTAAGGAAGCAAGAAGGTCTTGGCAGAAGTTTATTGTTTGAGAAGGGAGACAGTTTGGTAAAGCACCCTGAAGGAGTCAATCAGAGATGAATAAAAGGACACATCCATCTAGCATCTGATGACCCAATAATGGCTTGCCAGTGATGAAAAGGTGGTTAGATGTAAGGACTAAAGGACCTTGGTTCAAATCTTGACTTCTACTTTGTTGTTGTTGTTGTTGTTGAGTTGCTCAGTCATACCCTACTTTTTAGAAACCCCTTGGACTATGGCTATCCAGTTCATTTGCAGGTAATGGGAAAGGAGCTGGTAGAAAGGGAGAATGAATGGAAGGAAAAAACCATTTTATCAAGTGTTTCCTAGGTAGAAATACAAAAATGAGACAAACCCTGATGTCAAGGAGCTTAATGGGGGACAGGACATACATATGGGAGATTGAGGAGGGATATTTCTTATCAACGGGGTTTTCTTGTCAAGGATATTGGAGTGGTTTGCCATTTCCTTCTCCTGTGGATCCTTTTGTTAGGCAATCAGAGGTTAAATGATTTGCCCAGGCTCACACAGCTAGGGAGTATTTGAGGCCAGATTTGAACTCAGGGTTTCTGGACAGGACCAGTAATCCTAATCATTGAGTGACATAAAGAATCAGAAACTAAAGGGATGTCCCTCAATTGGGAATTGGCTGAACAAATTGTGATTATGATAGTGGTGGATTGTGCTATAAGGAATGATGACTAGGATGACTTCAGAAACCACTGGAAAGACCTATGTGAACTGATGTGGAGCGAAATAAGCAGAACCAGGAGAAAATTATACACAGTAACTGCAATATTGTGGGATGATCAAATGTGATAGACTTTGCTACTAACAGCAATACAATGACCCAAGACAATTTTGAGGGACTTATGAAAAAGAATGCTGTCCATAGCTAGAGAAAGAATGGTTGGAGTAGAAATGTGGAAGAAAACATAAGATTTATCACTTGTTTATTGGAGGTATATGATTTGGGGTTTGGGTTTTATAAGATTATTCACTTACAAAAATGAATAATATGGAAATTAAAAATATTAAAAAAAACATTGAGCCACAGCTGCCTCAAACTTTTAGGCATCAATTTGTCATCTATAAAATGAGAGGATTAGACTAGATCACCTTAAAGTCCTTTCCTGTTCTCAGTCTTATGATATGTAAGCTATGACCACTTACAGTTTATCCAGGGCAAGTTAGTGTATGGCTTTAAATAAAGTGTGATTTAAATAGGGCACCTGTAAGGAGGTGGCGATGATTTTGGGAAGCACAAATAAATCTTTCAGAGCATTGGAGGACTTCTCAAGTTCCATTAGCTTAGAGTTAATTTCCCAAAATAAATGTTAAAGGAGTGAAACCACCCTTTTGGGTATTTTCCCCCAGAAAATTTATACTAATAACACAGATACAAATAAATGATGCCAAATGAACAGCTGCAAAACCTTTTTCTTAAGGTTACATGAAGAAGCACCAAAACCCAAAGTGAGTGGACGTGAGAGTTTCCTTTCAGAGTCCACGGTCCATCACGTCAAAAACTCAGGGAGATCAGGCCAGTGATATGTCCTAGAGAAAAGCATTTGCAGAGAAAGAGAATATCCTTTTCTCTTCCTTAAGGAAAGAAGATGGATTCTGATCTCACACTTTTTTTTTCCTAACGGGGAATGTCAGTGTATATATTTAACTGAATTCTGCCCCCACCCCGACATAGTGATTAGTGGGTTATTAGACTTGGCAGAGAAATAGTAATTATACAAGTGACAGCATCGCTGAGACACAATGTTTTATATTGCTTTGAAAACAAATTATATCCTTCAATAGAGATCAAGACTGTTTTTTTAAAGCAGCAACGTGTAATTATGATATTCTTTTCAGAAAAAGACCATGCTTCTATTAAAGCAAGGCAACATGGTTTGAGAGACAAAGGGAAATGATTAATTTGGAAATTCAGTCTCGTGACCCAACCTGGGCTTTGATACGCTTTAGTCGGAGAAGCCTAGCAGAGACATAAATTATGCCAAATGTCCACAATGTCCTGTTGATCCCCCCCCTCCATGAGGGTCTCTCATCTGTCCCAATTGCTGTTATCTTCATTATAAGTCTATTAAAATGCAGGGCAAGAACTGTCTTTTATTTATTTTTTAACTCTTACCTTCCATCTTAGATCAATATTATGTATTGGTTCTAAAGCAGAAGAGTGGCAAAGGCTAGGTGATAAGGGTTAAGTGACTTTCCCAGGGTCACACAGCTAGGAAGTGTCTGAGGCCAGATTTGAAGCACCTTCAGTCTCCTGGTCTGACTCTCTATGCACTGAGCCACCTAGATGCCCCTATAAATATTATTTCATTTAAACCTCACAACAATAGGTACTATTATTATGATTCTCCATTTTATAGCTGAGGAAATGAAGGCAGACAAAAGTCAAATTACTTGCCTAAGGTTATACAAGATAGCAAGGGTTTGGGGCCAGATTTGAATTCTTTCCACTGATCTTCAGCTGGGTTAGGTGTCACTAGATGAAATACACGAAGACATGGGATGGGCAGGCATATTGGCTATAAATACTTACGATTTCATTCTTTTTTTAAAGAAAAAACCCATCTAAAACATCAAACACTTTAAAATCATTAAACTTTCATTCTTTATAAATGAATAAAATATGGCTATTCTCCTACTTTAATGAACTAAACCCATTTCTAAATCGTTGCTAAACCATTTCCTTCTTTCTTTCATGAGTCTGCCTGTTTTCTTTTGTAAATTTTAGTGGTGTTTTTGTTGTAAAAAGGGTGGATAAATGGTAAATACTGAACAAAGGCATGATTTCTTAATAGCTGTTATTAGATTTGGGCCCTTTTATTTGTTCAGGTGGACAGAGAATGGAGTGAGGTCTATAGGTTCAATTTCCTCACAAAAAAATGGAAAAATCTCAGAGCTAGAAGGGATCTCAGAGATGAACATGAACTGGTCCAACTTGGACCTGATCAAATGCTCTTCTATAAGGTTGCCAGCAATGATTCCTTGGATTCCATTAAAGAACCCCAAATTAGAGCAACTCCTATTTAGATAGCACTAATTGTATGGAGGTTGAGTTTTTTAAAAATCTTTTATCTCCTGTCTTAGTATCAATTCTATACAATAACAACTGTGTAAGAAGTATCAATTCTATATACAACAGCAACTATGGAAGAAGAAGAAGGAGGAGGAGGAGGAGGAGGAAGA
>NW_025345697.1:7449-9225 GCF_016433145.1 Gracilinanus agilis | reverse complement strand
GAAGAAGAAGAAGAAGAAGAAGAAGAAGAAGAAGAAGAAGAAGAAGAAGAAGAAGAAGAAGAAGAAGAAATTTGATTTTAGGATAGATTTTTAGGTTTTGTTTTTTGAAAGGGGGAGTGTAGTCTCCTTTTAAGTAGTGTATTTTAGTCTCTTCCTAACTGTGCCCTTTATAACTTGGAGAGACTAGATAAACTTTTTTTCCTTTGCATTTCTTTATTTGTGGGTTTTGTTTTCGTGGGGTTTTTTTGTAATACATATACAAGAAAAAATATTTCTTACTGGTTAAAAAGTATCCATTCTGAGACAGAAGAACAACAAGGGCTAGGCAATCCGGGTTAAGTGACTTTCCCAGGGTCACACAGCTAGGACATGTCTGAGGTCGGATTTGAACCCAAGTCCTTTCACCTCCAGATCTGGGATATTATCCGCTGTGCTATATAGGTGCCTTGGATGTTTTTCTTTGAACCTAACCTGGCCTCTCTATATTTTTTCCTTGTTCCTGGGGCAGCATAAGATTATTATTGTTCCACTTGACAGTTCAAATACCCCAAAATAGAAATCATGTCCTACCTACTGCCCCAAATCTTCTCTTTTCCAGGTAAATATTCCTCAAAATTAACTCCTTTCAATAGCGAGGTCTATACCAGAAGTTTTACTGATGATATATAAATAGACACATTTTACACTGAGAACATATTAGCTTTGCCATCAGAGGACCTGGGTTTGAAGCTCAACTCTGCTCCTTACTCTACTTCCTCTGTGACCTTGGGCAAGTTGCTTAAAGAGTCCAGGCTTTAGTTTCCTCATTTGTAAATTGAGGGAGTTGAGCCTGATGTCTATATTCTTCCATCTAAAAATTACAAAAATTTTTTGGCATTGATAGAGGGCTTTCAGGTTTGTAAAGCACTTTTTACATCTTAATTCATTTGATCTTCAAAAGAATCAGGTGAGGCAGGATTATGGTCATTTTATGGATGAAAAACAGAGGTCTGGAGAATTTATGTGACTAGTCACAGAGCTAATAAGTATCTGAGGCAGGATTCTCAAATTGCTCCTGTCCCCAGGTCCTATAGTCCATCTATGATGTCACCTCACTGCCTTAAAAGACTATAAATGAATTTTGGCATTTCCTTGATTCTAACTTCTTGCATATAGCCCTGATCACATAGCAGGTACAACTGAGGCATTCTTAATTTCCATCGATAATATTTTGTATTTCATAAATTCTGTGATTGAAAATTATGCTAAAGACTAAGGGACAGGAGTTTCCTGGCAATTAATTAGTGTGAACTAGAAGCTTACATTCCCTCAGGCTACTCAGAAGAGGCTTTCCAAATGTCAGTTCTTGATGTTTTCTGAGAAAGTAAATTTATATTTACTTATGTACTGAGTTGGATTTCAGAATGAATTCAGAAGGGGGACCTTTTTGGAAAGTTGAAGTAGAAAGGTTGCTGATTTCTGAGGGCTAAATAATCACACTGAACATTTTTGAAAAAATTATGTTTTTAAAGTACTCTCCCTCCTACTTCCACCCTCTCTCCCCAGTTGAGAACACAATAAAAAGCAATCATTATGAACATGTCTAATCAATCAAAACAAATTTCCATATTGGCTGTGCCCCAAAGAATTTTGTTTCATTCTTTACTCTGAAACCTCTTCTTCCTTCCTTCCTTCCTTCCTTCCTTCCTTCCTTCCTTCCTTCCTTCCTTCCTTCCTTCCTTCCTTCCTTCCTTCCTTTCTTTCTTTCTTTCTTTCTTTCTTTCTTTCTTTCTTTCT
>NW_025345697.1:0-7427 GCF_016433145.1 Gracilinanus agilis | reverse complement strand
CTTTCTTTCTTTCTTTCTTTCTTTCTTTCTTTCTTTCTTTCTTCCTTCCTTCCTTCCTTCCTTCCTTCCTTCCTTCCTTCCTTCCTTCCTTCCTTCTTCCAAGGCAGGAGAGTAAGGGTTAGGCAATTGAGGTTAAGTGACTTGCTCATGGTCACATAGCTAGGAAGTATCTGAACCCAGGACCTCCTGTCTCCAGGCCTGGATGTCTATCCCCTGAGCCGCCTAGCTGTCCCAAGTCTTTTATCTGTGTAACAAGAAATGGGCAGCATGTTTCATCACTAATCTCCTTGAATCATGATTTGTCATCATGCAAAGCAATCACATAATAGTATTCCATCACATTTATATACCATCATTTGTTCCTCTATGGCCCAATTTATAGGTAGTCCCCTACAACTCCTATTCTTTGTCACCTCAAGTACTTATAAATTTGTGTATATCTTTAGAGTTTATATTGCTTAGGGCAAATCCCTCTCTTAATGTAAACTCCCTCTCAATTTCCCCTTCTGCTCCTCTCTTTCCTATTTCCCTATTGAGTGAAACGTATTTCTGTACCCAATTCTCTCTCTCTCCCTCTCTCTCTCTCTCTCTCTCTGTATTTTTCTTTCTTTTGACAAACTCAGATGAGAGTGAGTCTCAGGTGTTAGCTATTCCCTTACCCTTCTTCTCATTTGTATAGATGTCTCCTAGCACATTTTGATTATGTGAGATAAGTTCCCCTAATATTTTTCCTTCCTTCTCCCTAGTATATTCTTGTTTTCCTCTTTCCAATCTTTTTTTAAGATTATCAAGACATCAGAATTGCTTCCAGGTCTTGTCTTATTGAATTCCCTCTATGACCCCTGACAATGAAAGGGCTCAGAGGAGACACAGTATTATTTCTCCATATTTGAATATAGTTTATTGTTTTTCATTCTTTATCATTTCTATTCATGTTGCTCCTTTTATGTTTCTCTTCATTTCTGTGCTTGAACTTGAAAGTTTCCACCCAACTCTGATCCTTTTTTCCAAGAATGCTTCGATGGTCTCTATTTCATCAAAGGTCTAGTTTTTCCTCTGTAGTATTATATTCATTTTGCTATTCTTGGCTGTAAGCCCATACCCTTTGCCTCCTGGAATATTGTATTCCAAGTTCTCTGCTCCTTTATAGTGGTGGCTTCTAAATCATGTATGATCCTGACTGTGGTTCTTTAGTGCTTGAATTCTTTCTTTCTGGCTGCTTGCAGTATTTTTTTTAAGACCTAGAAACTGAATTTTGGCTATGATGTTCCTGGGAGTTTTCAGTTTAAAGTTGATTTTTTTTCTTTTTTATGAGGGAATTCTTTCTAGTTCTACTTTGACCTCTGATTCTAAGAGATATGGGCAGTTTTATTTTAAGATTTTTTAAAAAATAGGATATGTAGGCTTTTTCTGGGGTCTTGAAGTTCAGATAGCATATTGACTTTAAAATTTCCCCCTCAATCTATTTCCAAAATCAGCTGTATTTGCTACGAGACACTTTACAACTTCTGTTTTCAGTCTTTTGAACTTAATGTTTCTTGTTGTCTCATAAAATCATTGACTTTTATTTGGTCCATTCTAACTTTTAGGGAGTTGATAGCTTGGACAAACTTTTGTATCACATTTATCAAGTTGTTAATTCCATTTCCCCACCCCAAGGGAAATGTCTGGGGTTTATGGGGTATGCATGGAGGACTAGTACCTCTGGTATGAGGGCTTATTGAATCTTTTTCTGGGTTACTCATTCACCCTTGGTTCCATCTTTCATCCAACTCTCATCTAAGAAGCAATAAAGCTTCTCAGCAAATGAGCTAAATGAGATTGAGGTAACTGACCAGCCTGAAATCTATCAATGATTTAGGGGAATGTTTAACCCAAATATGTGAAGACTTCCCTCAATGGAATGGGCTAGTGAGAACAACTTGTTCCAATGTCCATGAAAGTGGCTGGAGCAGGTGTTGTGCAGTGCCTAGAGCTTGGTCAGATGTTGAAGAAACCAAGGTCATCCATTGCATCTTAGATATAACCAGTCTTCTTGACTTTTGTCTCACCACTGGACTTAAAAAAAAAAACCAACAACACAACCCTTACTTCCTGCCTTAGAATCTATACTGTGTATCATTTCCAAGGCAGAAGAGTGGCAATGGCTAGGCAATTGGGGTTAAATGACTTGCCCAAGATCACGCAGCTAGGAAGCTAGATATGAACCCAGGACCTTTCATCTCTTGGCCTGGCTCTCTATCCACCTAGTTACCCCTTCCTACTGGACTTTGATGACTTTGGAAGAGAGAGTGAGGCTGATGACTCTGTGCTACTCTGCCTCACTTAAATCCACTTCAAGTGCAAGTCAAGACATCACTCCTAATGTCATTGATTCTCTTTGAAATGAAGGACAAACAATTCCCTTTTCAGGTATTTCTTTCATAACTATTCTTTTCCAATTTTTTGCTTAAGTGCTTTCATTTCATTTATAAAAACATTTTAAACACTTCTTTTAAAACTCGTCTTTCATACATCCCAGTTGAGCTTGTGCCTAAATTGTTTTTTTGGTGAAATCTTGGTGAAGTCTTCTGGGTTGTGTCTGGAGCTTCCTTGCCAGCTCTTCATAATGGATTTAGGTTTTTTTGTTTGTTTGTTTTCTCATTCTTCCATTCTACTTCTAGGCTTTAGATTTGAAGTTAGGGTTAGGCTTTGCAGCACTTCTGGAAGGAAGGTATGGATTGATTCCGTTGCTGTTTTATTGGGGCATTCAGTGTCACATAGTGGCAGGATCTCAGGGATACCTCATTCTAAGAACCTGAAAGCTTTCAGTGTTCTCAAAGTAGTCTGATCCAAGGCAACATTTATTTAATTTTATTTTAAAATTTTGTCCATGGTTACATGATTCTTGTTGTCTCCCTCCCCTTTTCCCTCTCCCCTCCCAGAGTTGACAAGCAATTCCACTGGGTTATACAAATACTATCACTCAAAACCTATTTCCTTATTATTCATTTTCATAATGGAGAAATCTTTTAAAACCAAAACCCCCAAATCATATACCCATATAAATAAGCGATCAATTACATGTTTTCTTCTGGATTTCTACTTCCAAGGCAATATTTGATTGCTATTGCATTGATATTTTTTTTTTTATCCTGGGACTCCATTCTAGGAGCACAGGGATGGGTCACTCAGGGTCACCCAGCTGGGAAGTGTCTGAGGCCGGGTTTGAACCTAGGACCTTTCATCTCTAGGCCTGGCTCTCAATCCACTGAGCTAGCCCAGCTGCCCCTACTTTAGGTTGCAGTTTCTTTAGCAGATGTAGTTTTTACAGGGTGGGGTTGCTAGCCCCACGCCCAACCCTCCTCCTTTTTCATCCAGGCTAGGGACCGTCCTTAGCCCAGGAGTGGTAAGGGTGGGCGATAGGGGTCAAGTGACTTGCCCAAGGTCACACAGCTGGAAGTGTCTGAGGCCGGACTTGAACCCAGGACCTCCAGTCTCCAGGCCTGGCTCTCAATCCACTGAGCCACCCAGCTGCCATAATTCTGCCATAATTACAGAATTACAGTGCTCTTATCAATGCAATGGCTCAGTGGATTTCCCATTGCATTGATAAGAGCTCTGTAATTCCTGATCTGAGTTTGGGTCTGTGCAAGAGCAGAGCAATGTGGCTCTTTATTAGACAGCTGGAAAATTCCATTGGTTTCAGGTGGCAGAATTGCAGACTTCTCTTTTGGCTATGTAACATCCGTGGTGGGCACTATGGAATTCTGTGATGCAGCTTGAACCCCTCTCAGAAACATGGATGCTACAGCTAGGATGGTGATTCCTCTGCAGATTGGGCTAGATGCTAGAAATGAAACTGAGCTCTGTACCTGAGGTTTGAGCGGCACTGCTACTTCTGGTTTTTGAATTTCCTCCCTTCTTCATATGATGCCTAAGGCCTAGAGCTTAGTCCTTTTCCTTCCTTCTCACCTCTTCTCAGTCAGCCCTGGGTCTTGTGATCGGAATCTAGGTATTGGGGATAGTTCATACCTCTCCTCTTTTCAGTACCCCAATATGGGCTCAGGACCTCCACTTGCCCTGGTATGCTGTCTCAGCCAGTGCTCCACACTTCTGATCTGACTCCATCCCTAGTGTCCCAAGATCTCCCTTTGTATCTCCTTATATTGAACTGAGCTGATCAAATGACTTGTGCCTTTTTTCTGGATTTCCTAATCAGGATTTGATCTGGTGTTCTATCTCGATCTGGTTAGAGGAGTTTACTGCAAAGTGCTCCTCCAGACTGGTTTCTACCCATTCCATATTCTTGACTCTACTTCCCTCCCACTAAAAATTTAGAGCTGACAGAACCCAAATTCCATCCTCTTTGTACAGTGAGTAATTCAAGAGATAGACAGTGAGTTATACATTTATTAATTATCTAACACGGGTTATTTTGGTACTGATTTACTAAGGGACTTTTTTTCCTTCTAAAAATTCCCCAACCCTGGATGAAGACAATAATTCCTTAATTAGTTGATCTTCCTCATCTCCTTTTTTTTCCTCTCCCCTCTCTTAGTGACTCATAAGATAGTAATCTTTATCTCAAGGGCAAGACGCCGCAGACCTTGATCTGATTGAATGTTGATTTCCTAGTTCTTTTGGGAGAAAATTCCAAACAGTTCTGGAGGGCAGCAGGAATAGGAGGAACAGAGGTAGAAGGCTTTTCCTAAGCCCAGATATTTGTAGAGGCAGTGATTATGAATAATAGGGTTTTAACATTTATATTCAGTACACACGCTCATTTTGAGCTTATGGTATAAGGTATTGGTACATATGTAATTTTTATCAAATTGCTTTCTAGTTTTCAAAGAAATTCTTATTTAAAAAGAGAGACTCTTCTCCTGTAATTTATGATCTTGGGCTTATAAGATACTGGAATGATATTTTCCTTTACTTAGCAAGTTTCTACGTTCCTTCTTTTTAACCAATACCAGGTCATTTTGATGACTTTTGCTTTATGATATAATTTGAGGTTTGGGAACATTGTGAATCTAGTTATCATTTTGTTTAGTTCTAAGAAACAGAGAAATAAAATTCCTGCTCTCTTCATGGTACAGAATGAGCCTGGCCTGCTTATTATCTTATCACATAAAAGCAATGAGCTCTGCTGAAGAGATTACTAAGAAACAAGAGGGTTTGCTTCCCTCTTGTGTGACCCAACACAAGCCACTAATTGTGCCTGGATCTCATTTGCCTACTCTGAAAAATGAGTGTACCTCCTCTGGCACCTACCAGTGCCAGTGCCAGAGGGGTGCTCGTGGCAGAATGAATGGCCTTGAACCTGGACAAAAGAAGTATTCACTTTGGTTTCTAGGCCATTTCTGTGTCCACTATGCCCTGCTACCTAGGCAGTCAGCAAAATGGGGATATTAATAATTGTATGACCTGTTCCTTAGGAATTAGGGCAGCATAATGGGTAGATGGGCTGACCTTAGAGTCAGGAAGCCTTGGTTCAAGTCGTTCCTCTGGTACATCTACCTGTATGATCACAGGCAAATCATTTAACCTTTTAGCACCCCCAGAAAACTCTCTAAGGCTATAGAGGAATTGTTGGTCTATTGGGTGATTGGAGTTTCCATATCAGAAGTTCCCTGCACTGATAAATCATAGGGCTGGTTGATTCCCTCTCTCTGCATCCCCACTCCTTGATGTAATCTCTCAGGATTATTGTGAAGAAAGTGTTTCGTAAACCTGAAAGTGTGATAGAAAATATATTATTCAATTCGATCAATTATTTATTAATCACCAACTATGTTGAAATATATTATTTCAATTCAAGAAAATATATTATTCAATTCAATCAATTATTTATTAATCACCAACTATGTACCAGGAATTATATGAGGTGCTGAGGATACAAATGCAAAAACGAAACAATTCCTGTGTTCAGAGTTAACTTTCTGCTGGGGAAGCAACCTGTATACATATAAGCACAGCAGTCATGAAAGATGAGATGAGCAGGTCATTCCCCCTTCCCCATTCTACTACTGTATCTTCAGAAAATTGCCGCTACTTTTCTGCCTATTCTAAGCTTCAATACCCATCTCAGTCTCCATTCACTGGCTAAACATTCATTTTGTTTTTGTAGCATTTTCCTGACTCTGGGACTTTTTATTTCATTAACTGCACTTTGCTCTTGCATACCAAGGAGTGGTCTAAGTCTAATGGATGATCACTGTTTTATTTGATCCTAATGGGCAGAACTAAGAGTAATAATGGGTAGAGGTTACAAAAAGCCAATTGAGGTTTGATGTATGGGGAAAGTTCCCTAACCATAAAAGCTGTTCAAAAGTGGAAAGGGATACTTTGAGAGATGGTGCAAATTGAGACAGCTAGGTGGCTTGGTAGATAGAGAGCCAGGCCTGGAGACAGGAGGTCCTGGGGTTTAAATTTGGCTTCAGATACTTCCTAGATGTATGATCCTGGACAAGTCACTTGAACCTAACTGACTAGCCCTTACCTCTTTTCTGACTTGGAATTGATAAGTATCAGTTCTAAGACCAAAGGTAAGAATGACATACAGACAGACAGACTGACAGATGGCGAGACAGAGACAGAGACAGATAGACACACACACACCACAGAGACAGAGACAGAGACCGAGAGAGACAGACAGAGAGAGAGAGAGAGACAGAGAGATGGAGACAGAGACAGATGGAGACAGAGACAGACAGACAGACAGACAGACAGACAGAGATAGACAGAGATTGTGGGTTAAATTGGGGATCTCCAAGAGCTGGGTGACTATGTTACAGTGGGGATCCCTTTTGTTTATGAGTGCAATTATTTAGCCACCCTCTTTCCTTCCATGACAGCAAGAGGCTATACCTATATTCCCAATTCTGCAAAAACAAATATGAGAAGCAGGAAGTGACCTGCCCTCAAGGAATTTATATTCTATTAGGGGAAGACAACACATATAGGGAGAGGTGTCAAATAGAGCCGTTTTGGAGTAGGAAGTCACAAGGATGGTGAATTGGCAGCACTGGGCATTTGATTCCCCTGGCCTTTCTAGGAAAGGTAGGATTGAATTGATTGCTGTTTCCAGAATTAGAGGTGGAAAGGAAGTGAGGGGAGGCACAGGAAAAATGTGCATTGGGAGGAAAGGCATGAAGATGGACGAGGAACATTGGTTTGGGTTTAGGTCTGAGCTAGATATGAGGAACTCTCACCTGGCCCAGTGTAGGACCTGTAATTCCTGATCAGAGGCAGAAGCTATACTGAGCAGGCATTGGCTATCTTTATGTCTCTAGTGCCCAGCACAATGCCTGGTACATAGTAGGTATTTAAATGCCTGTTGGTTGATGGTTAAAAAAAATTTTTTTAGCAGACACACACACACACACACACACACACAGAGAGAGAGAGAGAGAGAGAGAGAGAGAGAGAGAGAGAGAGAGAGA
>NW_025345696.1:0-8003 GCF_016433145.1 Gracilinanus agilis | reverse complement strand
AGAGTATTTTATCTGCACTTCCCCTTTGCCCTATCAGAGAATTACCTGTTTTATAATTTATTACCACACCCCCTTTGATGTCATTAAAGGCTTTGAAGGCCCAAAAGTCTTAGTGCAATTTTAAACTCTAGTTCTTGCCCTCTTAAGCTATTCAAGCTACTAAACACTGAACCAAGGTTTTTGTTTTTAAATCAAAAATATTTTATTTTCCCAATTACATATAATAATAATTTTCCATATATATTTTCCAAAATTCCAACATCCAAACCATCTCTCTCCCTCCCTTCCCTCCCCCACTCAGAGAGGGTAAACAATTTGATTTGGGCCATATGTGTATTATCATGAAAAACACACTTCCATAGTGCTGATTGTTGTAGCAGCACACTCATACAAAACCAAAACTCTCAAATAAAACCATAAATACACGGATGTGGAAGATAGTCTGCTTTGATCTGCAGCCATCTGGCTCCAAAAATTCCTTCTCTACATGCACCAAGGTTTTTGGGACACTTTGTATTTTAGCTTTATTAGCTCTTACCCCATCACCATGCCTTCTGGGTGTAAAATATGGAATGAATGAATTCTGCATTTTCATCTTTTAAATAATCCGCAAATGCAAAATTATAGCATCCATTCAACATACTTAGATTAAGCACCTACTATGTGCAGAGCATTGTGGACAGACAGTGGGGGTGATGCAAAGTAAAAAGAAGACACAGTTCCTCTACCCTTAATCAAGCTCACAGCCTAATTTCTAGCTTCTGTAAAAACACATCCCTCATATGTATGTAATACACAATATCTGATAATGTGGAGTTTTTTCTTGTTTAAATCATTTCATATTGACCCCAAATTATAGTAACTGTAGTTGCTACCCTCATAAAATGTTATAGTTTGCCAGTGGTCTTCCTGCTGTGCAAGTGCCTCTCTCTCTCTCTCTCTCTCTCTCTCTCTCTCTCTTTCTCTCTCTCAGACACACACACACACACACACACACACACACACACACACACACACACATCTCATATCTCATCTTTGAGGCCAAGCTTGGTCATTATAATTTCATAGCATTCAGTTTTGATCATTTTGCTCTTATTGTTATTTACTTTGCTTCCCCTCCCCACCCCTGGTTCTTCTTACTTCACTCTGGATCAGTTCAGAGAGTCTTTCATGTTTCTCTGTTCTCATCATTATTGTCATTTCTTATATCGCTTATATTGTAGCCATAGAACAGAGTTTATTAGCAGAAGGAAGAGCAAAAAAGCCAAGTGAAAATTCATCTTTGCATATCCTGGCCAGAACTCTGTGGTTCCAGAGAAGTTCCTTTCCCAGATGGCTTTCCCCAGTGAGATTATGTGTTCTGTAATGTGAGCATCCTTGGGGAAGGTTTTTGGTTTTGTTTTTTCCTTTTTACATTGGCCTGTTTGATAGAGTTGGAAAAGAGAACAACCATCTGTTTGTTGAGTCAATGAGGACACATGGGTCCCCACACCCACCAATGATCTACTTAGCACTGGATCAGTTTAAGGGTACAAGTCATGTCTCTGACACTAGTCATCCAAAGACATGCAGATGGATAGAGACTAGCCCCTCAGATGTGGGTGTTTGTTCAGAAGCAAGAAACTTACCATCCAAGTGGAATCACCTGAGAGTTGACAAAGAGAGGGTAGAGTAATTGAGAAATAGTAACTCTGCAGGCAAGAGTAAGAAGCCTCTTTTCCTGGTTAGGTGCTTAGGAGCCCAGCAGGTTGGGCATTTATTTTGAGGTCAAGATTCTAGATTAAAAGAGCAGGGAAAGAAGGGCCCAATGGTTGGTGTGGTTGTCTTATACATCAGGCATTGCTCTTTCACATAGCAATACAATGAGGAACAACCAATTGTCAGATTTGGCCTCCAACATTTGTTTTTCTGAATTGTCATTTTCTCAGCCCCTTGGGAAATGAGTCTAGGGGCTGTCATACAGAGATCAAAGGGAGAATGAGATCAGTGTTTCTGTGAACAGATCTGTGATGCTGTGCTGGCAGCTTCCTGAGGTCTTAGGTACAAGATATACCCCAAAGCTGGGCAAAGATGATTCCATCACAAGGCAGAGTTCTTGGCAACCCCTTCTGAGTCTTTCTTCCTCTTGGGAATGCCTTTGTTAGAAATCACTGGACCCCAACACACAAAGAAATAATGAAAACAGGGTCTTCTGCAATAACAGCATGTTTAGTAGGTTCTCAGGCCCCCCAAATAGGGAACAGAACACTTTAGTAAATGGTAGCTTAGGCAAGTGCTGAGCCATGAAAACAGAGAGTGGCTACTTGTATGGATGGCCACAAAAAGGCTCCCTTTAATAAAAGCAGAACTAAAGTTGCTGATTATTTCTACTAGCTTTTTAGTTGATTCTCTAGGATTTTTTAAGTAGACCATCATATCATCTGCAAAGAGTGACAGCTTAGTCTCCTCATTGCCTATTTTGATACCTTCAGTTTCTTTTTCTTCTCTAATTGCTACTGCTAGTTTTTCTAGTACTATGTTGAATAATAGAGGTGATAATGGGCATCCTTGTTTCACACCTGATCTTATTAGGAAGGCTTTTAATTTATCCCCATTACATATGATGCTTGTTGAGTGTTTTAGGTATATACTATTTATTATTTTTAGGAAAGGACCCTCTATTCCTATACTTTTCAGTGTTTTAAATAGGAATGGATGCTGTATTTTGTCAAAGGCTTTTTCAGCATCTATTGAGATAATCATGTGATTTTTGTTTGTTAGACTGTTGATATGGTCAATTATGTGGATGGTTTTCCCAATGTTGAACCATCCTTGCATTCCTGGTATAAATCCCACCTGATCATGCTCTTTTGATCACTTGCTGGAGTCTCTTTGCTATTATTCTATTTAAAATTTTTGCATCTATGTTCATTAGAGAGATTGGTCTGTAGTTTTCTTTCTCTGTTTTTTATCTACATGGCTTTGGAATCAGTACCATATTTGTGTTATGAAAGGAATTTGGTAGGACTCCTTCTTTGCTTATTATATCAAATAATTTGTATAGTATTGGGATTAGTTGGTCTTTGAATGTTTGATAGAATTCACTTGTGAATCCATCAGGCCCTGGCAATTTTTTCTTAGGGAGTTCTTTGATGGCTCAATCACTTTCTGTTTCTTATCAACTGGGTAAGCACTTGGCTGTAATTTGGAGGGGTGACAGGGACACCCACTCTGCCTTCTACACAATCCTGGCTTGAAAAGTATACACTGACCTTGCCGAATATTCCAGACTCTTTTTCTTTTGGTCCAAATCTTGGTTAGCCCTTTTGAAATCACTGGGGGAGTTTTGTCCCCAAGTTTCCACTTGGCATGCAGTCATGCTCCTCGCTTTAATCCTCTAAGTTTTTCCTCCTTTTTCTGGTTAACAAAGAGAACTAATAAATAGCCAGACTTATAATCAACCTAACTGGAGGTCTACCTCCTTGAATAAGGAAAGCAGGGTGGGTCTATCACCAGACTAATCACCACCTACAAGTGACCTTCTCTTCAATTTCCCCTCCTGCTTCTGGACATCCACCTGGGATCCATTAGACCATCAGAAGAGCTCCTTGAGGTCCTTAGCTGGGCTTTGCTATGTCTTCTATGGACATATCCATAAAGTCGCTTTTCAATACAGTATGTGATATACAGAGGTGGGTGAGTGATGGAGCATGGAGGAGGTGGGGAGAGAAATCTTCTCACCCTGGAACTTCCCTCCACTAAGCAGACTCCTATCGGTGAGTTCCTTTGGGGTTCTTCATTCTAGGGATCAGCCCACATGGACCATGCATGCTTCATTCCCTCCCAGCCGAGTTTCTGACTTGCTGGCTCTTGACACTGAGCTCCACAGAAGGTTCTCTGTCTGTCTGTCTATCTGTATGTTTGTCTGTCTCTCTCTCTCTCTTGAGCAAATAACTGTCATCACTGATGTCAAGGTTTGCTTGCTGCCTCTCATTTTGGGCCAAAGGAAGCGCCAGCCAACGAATGACCTATTCAAACTCTTTCCTCTTTCTCAGTCAGCCTCCCTTGTCCTGCCCTCATTGTTCAAAGGCCAGCAGCTCTGTTCCGCATTGCATTTGAAGGGCAGGATTTCCTTATGTGCATAGAGGTTTGGCTGCTAGCTCAGCTGCTGCCCTAGCTTGACCTGGCTTTCCCTCAGCTGCTGTGGTTTCATTTCCCTACTGTCCAATGTCCTCTCAATATCACGAAGGGCCATTATGGTTACATACCCTGGATACCTGTTATAGAGAAATAATATCTCAACAGAATTTAATCTTTTTTTTAAAAAATAGACTTCATTATGAATCATTGGTTGACTTTTCTGTAGATGTCTATTGTATTGGGATATTGGGCTGAATCTTTTCCATCCCCAGAGCAGAGTCCTGGAATTTTCTATTTTGGAATCAATCCCTGATTTTAGCTTGATTCTTTCCAATTGATGCTTGGTTTTAAAATCTTTCCTTTCCCAGAGATCTGACAAGTATACTATTCTGTGTTCACTTAATTTATTTACAGTTTCCTTCTTTATATTCAAGTCATTCATCCATTCTGAATTTATCTTGGTGTAGGGTGTGAGATGTTGATCTAAACCTAATCTCTCCCATATTGTTTTCCAATTTTCTCAACAGTTTTTGTCAAATAGTGGATTTTTGTCCCAAAACTTGGGCTCTTTGGTTTTATCATACACTGTTTTGCTGATGACACTTACCCCAAGTCTATTCCACTGATCCTTCTGTCTCTTAGCCAGCAACATAATGTTTTGATGACTGCTGCTTTATAGTATAGCTTAATATCTGGTACTGCTAGGCCACCTTCCTTCACGTTTTTTTTTCATTATTTCCCTTGACATTCTTTATCTTTTGTTCTTCCGAATAAACTTTATTATAATTTTTTTTAAAACCCTTGTACTTTGGTGTATTGTCTCATAGGTGGAAGAGTGGTAAGAGTGGGCAATGGGGATCAAGTGACTTTGCCCAGGGTCACACAGCTGGGAAGTGGCTGAGGCCGGGTTTGAACCTACGACCTCCTGTCTCTAGGCCTGACTCTTACTCCACTGAGCTACCCAGCCGCGCCCCTATAGTTTTTTTTAATTCAGTAAAAAAAGTTTTTTGGTAGTTTGAAAGGTATGGCACTAAATAAGTAAATTAATTTGGGTAGAATGGTCATTTTTATTATGTTAGCTTGTCCCATCCATGAGCAGTCATTATTTTCCCAATAGCTTAGATCTAGTTTTAATTGTTTGGAAAGTGTTTTGTAGTTATGTTTGTATAATTCCTGTGTTTGTTTTGGTAAATAGATTCCTAAGTATTTTATATTATCTAGGGTGATTTTAAATGGTGTTTCTCTTTCTACCTCTTGCTGCTGTGATGTGTTGGAAATATATAGAAATGCTGATGATTTGTGTGCATTTATTTTGTATCCTGCAACTTTGCTAAAGTTGTTGATTATTTCAACTAACTTCATTGTTTAATCTCTGGGATTTTTTAAGTAGACCATCATATTATCTTCAAAGAGTGATAGCTTAGTCTCCTCCTTGCCCATTTTAATACCTTCAGTTTTTTTCTTCTCTCATTGCTACTGCTAGTGTTTCTAGTACAATGTTAAATAATAGAGGTGATAATGGGCATCCTTGTTTCACACCTTATCTTATTGGAAAGGCTTCTAATTCATCCCCATTGCATATGATGCTTGTTGATGGTTTAAGATATATACTGTTTATTTTTTTTAGGAAAGGACCTTCTATTCCTGTATTTTCTAGTGTTTTCAGTAGGAATGGGTGTTGTATTTTGTCAAAGGCTTTTTCACCATCTATTGAGATAATCATGTAGTTTTTGTTGGTTTGCTTGTTAATATGGTCAATTATGTGGATGGTTTTCCTAATGTTGAACCATCCTTGCATTCCTGGTATAAATCCCATCTGATCATGGTGGATGATCCTCTTGATCACTTGCTGGAGTCTTTTTGCTAGTATTCTATTTAAGATTTTTGCATCTATGTTCATTAAGGAGATTTCAATTCAATTCAGTTCAATCCAATAGCTTTTTAACCTCTTTCTTACTGCAATGGAATGTAGAATTTCACATCTTGGGCAACATAACATGATCATGTCTGAAAAAAGTAATTGTCGAGTCAAAGGCTAGAGTTGCCACTTTCCAAAGTGTTTTCTTGATCTTAATAAAGTAACTGATTGAGGGCAGCTGGGTGGCTCTGTGGATTAAGAGTGTATAATTGGAAAATCTTGAACCCCTGAACTACTTTACCTAGAATGCTTTTCCCTTTGTGCTTATAGCATCTTCACGTAATGTTTATAAGTTTGCTGGAAGCTCTCTCGCTCTCACGCTCTATCTCTCTCTTTCTCTTTTTCTTCCCCCCTCCCCCTCCAGAGTGAGTGGTCTGGAACACTTGGCTTTACTAATGCTTCTCTACTTCAAGTTATTATGAATAACTTATTAGATATAATACTTGGAGATATTATATATTAATTTTTAATCTTACAAGAGCCAGGCCTAGAGACAGGGGGTCCTAGGTTCAAATCTGACCTCAGACACATCCTAGCTGTGTGACACTGGGCAAGTCACTTCACCCCCAGTGAAGTATTCTATTTCGTCTGCTGTTAATCTAGGCAATTTATATTTTTGCAAATATTCATCCATATCACCTAGATTGCTAAATTTATTGCCATAAAATTGGGCAAAATAGTTCTTAATGATTGCCTTAATTTCCTCTTCATTAGAGGTGAGATCTCCCTTTTCATCTTTGATACTAATAATTTGGTTTTCTTTTTTCATTTTTTATTAGATTTACCAGTACTTTGTCTATTTTGTATTTTTTCAAAACACCAGCTTCTAGTCTTATTTATTAATTCAACAGTTCTTTTACTTTTGATTTTATTAATTTCTCCTTTGATTTTTAGTATTTCTAATTTAGTTTTCATCTGAGGATTTTTAATTTGTTCATTTTCTAGTTTTTTAAGTTGCATGACCAATTCATTAACCTTTGCCCTCCCTAATTTGTTAATATATACATTCAGTGATATAGATTTTCCCCTTAGAGATTCTTTGGCTGCATCCCATAGGTTTGGGTAAGATGTCTCATCATTGTCATTGTCTTCAATGAAATTATTAATTGTTTCTGTGATTTGTTCTTTCATTAAATTATTTTGTAGAATCATATTATTTAATTTCCAATTAGTTTTTGGTTTTCTTACTAATAACTACTTTTATTCCATAATGATCTGAGAAGGTTGAATTTATTATTTCTACATTTTTCATTTGTTTGCCATGTTTCTATGCCCGATTACATGGTCTATCTTTGTGAATGTATCATGTGCTGCTGAAAAGAAGGTGTATTCCTTTTTGTCCCTATTTATTTTCTCCATATATCAATTAATTTTAATTTTTCTAGGGTTTCATTCACCTCTCTTATCTCTTTCTTATTTATTTTTTGGTTTGATTTATCTAGATCTGATAGGGGAAGGTTGAGGTCCCCCACTAGTATGGTTTTGCTATCTATTTCATCCACTAGCTTCCCCTTTAGAAATTTGGAAGCTATACCATTTGGTGCATACATGTTGAATACTCATATTTCTTCATTGTTTATACTGCCTTTTATTAGAATGTAGTTACCTTCCCTATCTCTTTTTTAACCTTATCTATTTTTACTTTGGCTCTGTCAGAGATCATGATAGCCACCCCTGCCTTCTTTTTCTCATTTGAAGCATTTCTTTATATTTCCAACACATCACAGCAGCCAGAGGTAGAAAGAGAAACACCCTTTAAAATCACCCTAGACAGTATAAAATACTTAGGAATCTATCTAACAAAACAAACACAGGAATTATACAAACATAACTACAAAACACTTTCCAAATAATTAAAACTATATCTAAAATTGGAAAAACATTGAGTGCTCATGGGTTGGATGAGCTAACATAATAAAAATGACCATTCTACTGAAATTAATTTACTTATTTAGTGCCATACCTA
>NW_025345695.1:0-3732 GCF_016433145.1 Gracilinanus agilis | reverse complement strand
AATTTCATCCCATACACAATCAATCAAGTTTCAGTTCAGATGGATATTGATGCTGGTCTTTGGCAACAAACTGGCTGTGGCTCACATTATAGAGAAGAGTGCTTAGAAAGCCAAAGGAGTTTGGAAGTCGTTAAGTTCAAAGCTTGGTGGCAGACAGACAGAGTTGGGGCCAGAGAAGAGAAGGAGCTATGATTGAGTGAATAAAGCACTGGTTCTGGAAGGTAAAGGAGGAAAGTTCAAATCCCCTAGAAGGAAGAGATATATAATAAAGCGATACAATAAATTTAAGAAACAAACTTCAATGAATTGGAAAAAGAGATACCAAAGAAGATAATGTAACTTTTAATATTAAACAATAAGAGATAACTCACTAAATTTAGAGTTGGACAAAGGGAAAGCTGGCAACTTCTTTTACTCTCTATTGTTTTCTGATGCCATATAACTTTAATAATCCTGTTTTAGTGGAACAATTTGAAATCTGGTTCCAACAAGCTCCATCTTGCTCTTATTTGCCTATACTTGGAAGTTTGCCTCTCTTTCTCCCCCTGACTTCAGAATACTATCAGATGCAACATTTCAACCTTCTCTTACCCCCATCTGTTTTCTATCACACATTTTCCCCTCATGGCCTCCTTTCAATCCCCACTTTTTTAGTTGATAGAGATTGCAGCCTTCTCTCATCCCAGAGGAAGCTGTGGCTCATTGGGTAAAGCACTGAATCAACTACCAAAAGAACGAGTGTTCAAATCCCCTTGAGGGGAAAAACAATCTTCTAAGACCCTTCAACAAGATATAATAAAATAAATTCAAGAAAATTAGGAAAAAAGGTAAACCAGTTGGAAAAAAATTCCAAAGATGACTAAAGACAATAATTCATTAAAACAAAATAACTTATAATAATAAATAATTCATTAAACAATAATATCTAATCTAGAGAATAATACCTCATTAGAGTTGGGCAAAGGGATGCTGGCAACTCCTTTTACTCTCTATTGTTTTCCAGTACCAGATAACTTTTATAATCCTGTTTTAGTGGAATAAATTGAAATCTGCTTCTAACAAGCTCCATCTCTGCATTCTTGACTATGCTTGTAAGTTTGGTCTCCCCCTGACTTCAGAATATCATGAGAAGCAACATTTCAACCTTCTCTTACCCCACCTATTTTCTATCACACATTTCCCTGATTGCCTCTTTCAATCCCCATTGTTTCTCAACTGATGACGACTACAGCCTTCTCTCATCCCAGAAGAAGTTGTGGTTCAGTGGGTAAAGCACTGAGTCTACTATCAGAATGAATGAGAACTGAAATCCCCTTGAGGGGGAAAAGGAAAAAAGAGAAGAAGAAATCCAAGCAATTACGATAAGCAACGAAAAAATAAAGCTACCACTCTTTGCAGATAACATGATGAGAACCAAAGTTTAATCAAGAGTTAATAATTTTAGCAAAGTGGAAGGATATAAAACAAACCCAAGTCATTCAAAAGGATGTCTATATACTACCAATAAATCCCAATAATGAAGGCATAGAATGAGAAATTCCATTAAAAATAACTAGAGAAATATAACACACCTGGGAGTCTACCTGCCAAGACAAACTCAGAAACTACATGATCATAAGTATAAAATAATTTTCACACAAATGAAGTCAAATCTAAACAACTGGAAAAACATTTATTGCTCATAAAATAAATAAAATGACAATTCTATCTGAAATAATTTACCTATTCAGTGCCAAAGCAATTAAACTCTCCAATTCTGCCTCTATACTATATCTATCCTCCCTCTTTTCTCTCTGCTATCTTCCATCTCTCCATCCTCTCCTTTATCTCTATACATGAGCTCCCCTCTCTATATCTCTCCATCTCCTTTCTTCTACCTCTCCTCTCTATATCCATCTTCCTTCTCTTTCCCCTCCTGTGTCCTCTCTTCGATTTCTTCTCTCTCTCTCCATCTCTCCTCTCCACTATCCCCCATGTATCTCTTCTATCTTCCTGTCTTTTCTCCCCTCCTATCTCATCTTTTTATCCTCAATCTCTCCCTTCCTTAATTTCTGTTTTTCCTCTCCCCTTGCTCTTCTCTCCTCTTCTCTATATCTATCTCCCCACCCTTTCTCTCTGCTATCTCTCCTTTCTCCATCACTCCATCCTCTCCATCTCTATACACTACCTCCCCTCCCCATATCTATCTTTCTTATTTATATCTATCTTGCCTCTATCTCCTCTCTATATCAATATCTATCTTTATCTCTATCTCCCTTGCTCTCCGCTCTTATTTCTCTGTAATTTATCTATCTCTTCTCTCCTTTATCTTTATGTCTACCTCTCCATCTCTCCTCTCCTCTCTATATCTATCCTTTACAGTACTTGAAGACAGTTATCATGTTCCCTCTTGAGTCTTTTCTTCTCTTGTCTAGCCCTAACATGGCCCTCCCAAACCTGGTCATCCTCTTGAGAACACAAGACTGCAGATGTAATCTGGCAGAATACAAATAGGACTGAAAATGACTAAAGAACAACAGCAGCATCCTACAACTATTATGCTAAAAAGGTACTGTAGGACTGGAAAAATGCTCCAAATCAGTACTGGCTAGAGAAATGCAAATTAAAACAACAACTATCAAACTGATAAATATGACAAAAAAGGAAAACGATAAATGTTTGGAGGGAATATGGGAAAATCAAGACACTGATACACTGTTGGTGGAGTTGTGAATTGATACAACAATTCTGGAGCGCAATTTGGAATCATACCCAAAGGTCCATAAAACTGTGCATATCTTTTGACCCCTCAAAACAAGGTCTGTATCCCAAAGAGATCAAAGAAAGGGGAAAAAGCCCTACTTGTACAAAGATATTTATAGTGGCTCTTTTGGGGGCAGCAAAGAATTGGAAACTGAAGGGATGTCTATCAGTTGGTGAATGACTGAACAAACTATGGCATATGATTGCAATGGAATACTATTGAGTCATAAGAAATGACAAACAGAACAACCATTAAAAACAACAGAAAGATTTATATGAAGTGATGCAAAGTGAAATGAGTGGAACCAGAAGAAAGTTGTACACAGTGTAATAAGGAATAAGTTGAGGTAGATAAGTGCACAATTTAGAAAGGAACATTTGAAAATGCAAGCTTGAGTTGAACATTATAAGGGCTTTTGGAATGCAGCAGAAAGGACACAGAGCTTTTTGAACTCTGAGACAGTTGTGAGGTTTGCCACTGGTAGAGGAGCTTGTGTCCTGATCTCACTGAAGGAAAACCCACTTGAACATCATCTTGAGGAACTACAGAATAAGTCTGGATCAGCAGCTCGGAAGGTGGACCTCAAAGTCTGTGACAGCTTAATTGGAGTGACTCAGTGGTGTTAGTGGACTGTACCAACATCCTGGACCCTGGGACAACAGAAAACATCCTTGGAGCCAGTACTGAGATCCCCAAGCCTTGTCAAGCTTATGTTTAGTTGAGTATAGTGTAGTATAAGTTTTATCTTCCCTGCCCTGATTTCCTGGACCACCTAAACCCTTGTATATTCCCTCCTATAGCTGTTAAGAGTAATTTGCCCCATTCCCACTTATCCTACCTTATTTATTATTAAAATCCTATTGTTTTGTTTCCTACTATCTCATTATAACCCCAAAGGACTCACAAATATTTCATTAGTTTCCCTCGCTAAGTTTTGTGTGCTTAACTGTCATATCCAGTATTCCAGGCTTCCCCCATTCCCCTATTTC
>NW_025345694.1:0-4806 GCF_016433145.1 Gracilinanus agilis | reverse complement strand
CTTCAGCAATGTTGACAGTGGGCAAATAAATGGAAGAGCAGCATCATTAGATCTTAGAGGCTGGTACTTGTCCTAGTAGGCTGACATTAGATAATTAACCAATATAACTCCTGGAGTCATTTGTCCTGGACATAACACACAGATGACTTTGGTTCTGTGAATGTCACAGAAAAATCTTAAGTTCTATGGTGAAATTATGGATCTCATTTAAGATTCATTTTCTTCCTTAGGCTACACTTCCTAAACATGTGCAGAGCAGAAGAAGTAATGGCCTTGGAGCCAGAAAGACCTGTGTCCTAGTGTAGTCACTACCACACGTTAGCCATGTGACCAGGGGTAAGTCACTTAAGTGATCAATAACCCCAGACAAATTTTTAAGTCTCTACATTATAGAGAAATTGTTCATCTGTAGGAGTTCCCTATAGTGATGAAATCACAGGTCAAAATAAAATTCTCAATGCTTAGAAAGTACCTGGAACAGGGGCAGCTGGGTAGCTCAGTGGATTTAGAGTCAGGCCTAGAGACGGGAGGTCCTGGGTTCAAATCCAGCCTCAGACACTTCCCAGCTGTGTGACCCTGGGCGAGTCACTTGACCCCCATTGCCTACCTTTACCACTCTTCCACCTAAGAGCCAATACACAAAAGTTAAGGGTTTAAAAAAAAAAGTAAAAAAAAAGTACCTGGAACATAATAAGAGCTTAATAAATATTTGTTCAATTTCATTGAAATGTATTTAAAGATGGCAGTTCATACTTCGTTCTTTAATTTTGCAGATATCTGGACCATTTTCTTTTCTTCTCAAAATTGTAATTGACAGAATCCCATACTTTTTCCCTCCTACCACTCACGTCAATGGAAAAACTAAAACTAAAACATGAAATCTTAACATATTCGGTCAAGCATATCAAAACCTCCCACTGATTGTTTTCCTAAATCAATGTTTAATTTTTTTCCTCCAGAGTCTAGAGCCTTGCTTTTAGGGGGTGGACAACACATTTCATCCGTGGTTCTCTGGATCTCTGCAATCATACTATGTGGCCATTGCATTAATCAAAGGTATTTGTTCTTATAAGGTTGCTCTTTCTGGATAACTGTTCTCCTGTTCTTAATCAGTTCATATGTGTTGTTCTATGTTTCTTTGAAATCTACTTTTCTTCTTTTTTAATAGCCCAATAGTATTGTTACATGAATATACCACAGCTTGTTTATCTAATCCCCAACTGATGTACATCCTTTTAGTTTCTCCCCTTTTTCTGTCAGATAACAACAAACAACTGCTATACATATTCTGGTAGGATTTTTTCCTTTTTGTTTGCTCTGTCATTGGACTTAGAATCAAGAAGATGTAGATTCTAATTCTGCCCCAGTCACTTATTAATTTTATATACGAGGGGAAGGGATGGGAAGACTTCTTAAGGACTTAAACCTATGATCCTAATGGATGAATAAGCATTGTAGTAAGCACATAAAATAGGTTTTTGTTCCAATTTTAAGTTGTCATCATTATTATCATAGCCATCATCTATCAACAATAATTAACATTTAATGCTTTAAGATTTGAAAACTACATTCCATAGATTCTCTCATTTGCTCTTTATAATAATAACCCTGTGAAACAGGTGCCATTACTGTCCTCATTTTTAAAACGAAAGAACTGAGATAGGTTATAATCCGGCCTCCCTGTTTTATTCGTAGCCTTGTGTCCTTCATGCTATATAGGTTACAAATAGTGTGAACCAATTTTAGACACATTTCTGTACGGTGGGCCTGGGAGAATTTGTGAAATAGTGTGCCCTCCAACAGGTAGAAGTGCCCTTCCTGGTGACCAATACTAGAAAAAGAACAATTAAGACCAATGAGAAACTCTTGGGTGAAGATCAATTGAGTAAGGAACCGAGGAAGTTGTATCACTGGCATAGACAGCAGACCATCTGGAGAGAAGACAGAAATGAGTAAAGTGATACAGAAAGAGACCAGAAGGTGGGACATAGATATGACCTAGGCAGCAGATGGGACAAGAATAAAGTCACCTAAAAGCATAACTGAAATCATATTTGAAAGCTTTAAATTAGCCCTAAATGACCAAGTCCTCTCCCCACCCCATCATTACTTTTTCATATTCTAAAGAATAAATATTTTAAAATGTTGGGTATTTAATATATTGGGTATAAAATATGGGGTAGAATCATGTGAAATTTAATGGAGAAAGGGGGCATGCATTTGGCATACTAGTAAAAGTTTAAGAGAAGACACTTGGAGTGTTTACATATTAATGGATGTGGAAGGAGAAAAGAAGGGAAGGAAGAGAATGTTTGGATTTTATTGAGATCAGTATTTACCCACAGTTATACTCTCTGAGCTTCTTCTCTTCCATATTAGACACAAAGAGCCTACTGGTGATAAAATAAAATTCACAAAATATTGCAAATCTTAATGTGTTTCCCCAAAAGCTTTATTTCTATAGATTCTTGTGCAATGGTTGCTGTCTAAATATTAGCAAAACGACTTTAGGGATGGCACTCTTGGCTAAAATGAAAAAAGGGAAGAGTAATAAATGCTGGAGGGGATGTGGCAAAACTTGGACATTGATGCATTGCTGGTGGAGTTGTGAACTGATCCAACCATTCTGGCTGGCAATCTGGAACTATGCTCAAAGGGCTCTAAAAGAATGCCTGCCCTTTGATCCAGCCATACCATTGTTGGGTTTGTACCCCAAAGAGATCATAGATAAACAGACTTGTATGAAAATATTTATAGCTGCACTTTTTGTGGTGGCAAAAAACTGGAAAAGGAGGGTATGACCTTCAATTGGGGAATGGCTGAACAAACTGTGGTATATGCTGGTGATGCAATACTATTGTGCTAAAAGGAATAATAAACTGGAGGAGTTCCAGGGGAACTGAAAAGACCTCCAGGGACTGATGCAGAGTGAAAGGAGCAGAGCCAGAAGAATATTGTACACAGAGACTGATATACTATGGTAAAATCGAATGTAATGGACTTCTGTACTAGCAGCAATGCAATGACACAGGGCAATTCTGAGGGATTTATGGAAAAGAACGCTACCCACATTCAGAGGAAGAACTACAGGAGAGGAAACACAGAAGAAAAACAACTGCTTGAACGCATGGGTTGGGGTGGACATGGTTGGGGATGTAGACTCGAAACTACCACCCCAATGCAACTATCAACAATTTGGAAATAGATCTTGATCAATGACACATGTTAAAATCAGTGGAAATGTGCATCGGCCATAGATGGGGGGAGAGCGGAGGGTGAAGGGGAAAGTAGGAGCATGAATCATGTAACCATGTTAACTTTTCTAAAAAATAAATATTAATAAATGTTAAAAAATGGATCTTAAAATTAAAAAAAAAATTTAAGTGGAAGGTAGAGATGATCCTGGAATTGATAAGTGGCTGCCACATGTGGTTACCTGCATTCCGAGCTAATTGTCTCAGTGCTCTCTGCCTAGTTGCTGGCATTTCTCCGTAATAGTTGTTTATGTTTAACTGCTTTGCTAGTTTCTAGACACGAGGCACAAAATTCAAGGGAACGTGTGACAGCTCTTTGTTCCTCACTTGATGGAACCACTCAGAAATTCTCCATCCTGCTATGAATCCGAATCACTTTGGATTGCATATTATCATCAGTCTCCCATCGTGGTTCAGTTCCCTTAAAAAAAAAGTCTGAAGGGATGGCAATATACAGGGAAAGAGCTTCATAAAAGGAAATTGATTTCTCTCATCAAGCCCTCTCCCTTCACATTCTGGAGTAAGAAAGGAAGGGGGTTGCTTCTGGCAGCTGGCAGGGCTCTGGCTGGGCCACTGAGCTTCCCTCTCCTGCCTTGGGCAAACCTTCACCTTTACCTGGCTCTAGGAAAAGGAGGACATCAAGGCCTATTTCTCCTTGAAGAGGGACACGTGCTTAAGTGTTGAAATGTTGGAAGCCCTCCGTTTCCTCTTTGACAAAGTTCCAAGGATGTTCCCCTTCGCCTCCTAGTAGCTAGTGGGCACAGTGGAGAGAGGCCGGACCTGAGTTCAAATCCAGTCTCAGAACCTCTGTCTGCCTCAGTTTTTTCAACTATAAATTGGGGCTAGTGATAGTATCTCTTTCTGAATGCTATTCTGAGGACCAAATAAGCTAATGTTTGTAGTTTCATAGACAAGTATCCTGTGGGTGTTGGGACGCCTGTCCATGTAACAGAGTGGCCTGATGCTTTTTCACTTCTCTGTCTGAATCATAGAGGTGATGTGACTGCAGACAATTCACCTAACCTCCTGAACCACTGCTTCTAGCCTGCAGAGATCTCACATTCTGCATGGGTCAGTTTGCATAGGCAAAGTCTCTCATAAAGAGAGAAAAGGGGAGGGGAGGGATACAAAGACAAACATCTGCGGCCCCTGCTCAGCTGGACTCTGTGATGCATTAGTGGAATATGTTGTACATCTCTCTGCCTGGTCTCTTTCTTTGTGGGCCATGCCATTATTTGTAAAATGTCCTGCTAGAGGTTACCGGTTAAGATGGCGGCAGAGTAAAAAGCAGCTCTTAACCCCTCCTGACCGAAACATACAGGACTCCTCAAGGAGACATGAAAACAAGTCCAGACGAACGGAGGGACCCCACAACAGGGTGCAGTATGGAAGGTACGTGGACAATCGGAAAATCATTGGTCTTCCTGAAAAACCAGAAATTAATAGAACCCTGGACTCCATACTAACAGAAATAATTCAGCAAAATTGCCCTGAAGTCCTACAACAAGAGGGCAATATAGACATTGAAAGGATTCATAGAACACCTGCGACA
>NW_025345693.1:0-5947 GCF_016433145.1 Gracilinanus agilis | reverse complement strand
TAATCAAAATTATTTATTTTACATTTAGCAATATTCTCTGTCTCTTACTTAGTCTTAAATTCTTTCTTTTCCCATAGATGTGACAGGTAAACTATTCTATGTTGACCTAATTTACTTATAATTTCCTTCTTTATATTTAAGTTATTTACCTATTCTGTATTTATCTTGGTACAGGCTATGAGATGTTTATCTAAATCTAATCTCTCCCATACTGTTTTTCAATTTTCCAGGCAGTTTTTGTCAAATAGTAGGTTCTTGTCCCCAAAGCTGGGATCTTTGGGTTTATTGTACTATATCTTGTTGAGGTCATTTACCCCAAGTCTGTTCCATTGATCTGCCCTTCTGTCTCTTAGGCAGTACCATATTGTTTTGATGACCACTGCTTTAGAGTACAGTTTAAGATCTGGTACTGCTAGGCCCCCGTCCTTCACATTTTTTTTATTATTTCCCTTGATATTCTTGATCCTTTGTTCTTCCAAATGAACTTTGTTATATTTTTCTAGCTAATTAAAAAGTTTCTTGGTAGTTTGATAGGTATAGCACTGACAAAGTAAATAATTTGGATAGGATTGTCATTTTTATTATATTAACTCATCCTACCCAGGACCATGAATGTTTTTCCAATTATTTAGATCTAGTTTTAATTGTGTGGAAAGTAGTATGTAGTTGAAGAATGAAGTTTTAAAAATATACCGTAATCTGTACTCTGAGTTCCTCAGTTCTCTCTTTTGAGGTAGATAGTATTATTTTTATGGGTTTTTCTAATTATCTTAGACCCTAGTCTTCATCTAAGTAAGAAAGCGTTTCACATTTAATGATCATTAATATTACTGTTCCTATGGGGAGTTCCGGGTTAAGATGGAGGCAGAGTAAAAAGCAGCTCTTAACCTCTCCTGACCAAAACATACAAGACTCCCCAAGGGGACATAAAAACAAGTCCAAAAGAATGGAGGAACCCCACAACAGGGTGCAACATGGAAGGTACATGGAATCGGGACATTTCCATGCAATAAAGGTGTGAAACAGCTCTCACTAAATCTTGGGCTAAGCAACCACCCCCCCACCCCCTCCACACACACCACCTATAATGCCAAAGCCAGCTAAAAAGAAATAGAGCAAGTTTGGGGCACCCATCGAGTCATTGGCAGCTCCAGGGCCTGTTCCTGAGAGCAGCAAGATTTAGGTCCCCAAAAAGCTAAAGAACGAGCACGAACTCTGAGCGAGGACACGGAGCACAGGCACAGGCGAGGGTGGAGGCAGACACAGCCGTGAGCTAAGTCTCTGAAACCCTGAGTGGGGAACCAGTGCAGATGGGTGTACGACTGTGGAAGCAGCTCCCTGAGACTCGTAAAGAAACCTCCAGCAGAGGATCAAGCAAGGAGGTCCACCAGGGGGCTTGACCTTGGAAAAAACCAGACCTCAGACCTCAGCAGCCAAAAGACCACAGACAGTCACTGAGCACGAGGATAAAGCTGAGAAGCTGCTGGGCTAATGATGGCTACCCAGACTCTGGTAGTTCAGAAGAGAAAGATTAACAACAAGAAAAAGAAGTCTTTAACACTCAACAACTTTTACACAGAGAAAATCCAGACAACCGAGCAAGCAGAGGAGGAGAACAAACAAGCATCTGGACCCTCCTCAAATAAGGAAAATGGATCACAAGCTATGGAAGAGTTCAAAACTGAGATTTTGAGGAAGATGGAAGAGATCTGGCAAGAAAATAACAGTTTTAAAGGTAGAAACTGGCAATTGGAAAGTGAGGCTCAGAAATCAAATGAACTGATAAGCAAATTGAACACCAGAAATGACCAGATTGAAAAGGAAAACCAAAAGATCATAGCTGAAAACCAGTCCCTAAAGGCTAGAATCAAGCAATTAGAAGCTAATAATCTCTCAAGACAACAAGAACAAATAAAACAAAGTCAAAAGACTGAAAAAATAGAAGGAACCATGAAATATCTCAATGAGAAAGTGACAGACCAAGAAAACCAGTCTAGAAGAGACAATGTGAGAATCATTGGTCTTCCAGAAAAACCAGAAATTAATAGAAACCTGGACTCCATACTAAAAGAAATTATTCAGCAAAATTACCCTGAAGTCCTACAACAAGAGGACAATATAGACATTGAAAGGATCCATAGATCACCCTCAACATTTGATACAGATAAGAAAACGCCCAGGAATATAATTGCCAAATTTAAGAGCTTCCAATTAAAAGAAAAAATCTTGCAAGAAGCAAGAAAGAGATAATTCAAATATCAAGGAGCACCAATCAGGATCACACAGGATCTGGCAGCCTCCACGCTAAAAGACCACAAGGCTTGGAATACAATATTCAGAAAGGAAAGAGAGCTGGGCCTGTAACCACAGATCAACTACCCATCAAAATTGACTATATATTTCCAGGGGAAAGTATGGGCATTCAACAAAATTGAAGATTTTCAAGTATTTGCACAAAAAGACCACGGCTAAATGGAAAGTTTGATATCCAACCACAAAAATCAAGAAAAACATGAAAAGGTAAATAAGAAACAGAGGGGAAAGAAAGAAAACTTATAATTTTTAAATTTGCCTTTTTAAGGGCCTCAGTGAGATCTAATTATCTGTATTCCTATGTAGAGAAATGTTATGTTTAATTCTCTGTAGTGAACACTATTCACTATTATAATATTCACTATTATAGTAATCAGAAGAATGATTAATAGGGTGAGGGTGGAACACTAAATAATCTAAGATGGCATGTGGGATGGGAAAGAGGGGGTGAATAGCAGGGGACACCAAGAGAAACTTGAGTGAATAAGAAAATAGAATATTCTATTACACACAAAGAGGGCATGGGAGAGAGAGGGGATAAATACTATTATAAGAAGGAGATGAAGAGAGCATAAAGAGGTAATAATCAAACCTTAATCTCAGTGTAATCAACCCGGAGAGGGAAGAGTAGCTATACTATCCATTGGGAAATAAAACTCTTATCTAACCCTTCTGAGAAAGTTAGAAGGGATATACCAAGGGGAGCAGGGGAGTGGGGAGGACAAAAAAAGGGAGGGGAGAAGGGGGAGGGAATTCATAAGGCCTTTAAAAACAAAAAGGGGGGGAATAAGGGATGGGGTAGAAAGGGAAGTCAATCAAGGGAGGGGATAAGGGATAGTGTCTTAATAGCAAACCACTGGTTTTAAAGGAAATAGCTTAAGGAGAAGGGGTAGGAATGGGGGAGGATTTGAAAATGTCAGCAAATGCACAACTGATGATTATAACTCTGAATGTGAATGGGATGAACTCGCTCATAAAACGGAAGCAAATAGCAGAGTGGATTAGAAACCAAAATCCTACCATATGTTGTCTATGAGAAACACATATGAGGCAGGTGGACAAACACAAGTTTAAGGTTCAGGGCTTGAGCAAAATCTTTTGGGTGTCAAATGAGAAAAAGAAGGCAGGAGTGGCTATTATGATTTCTGACAAAGCCAAAGTAAAAATAGATATGATTGAAAAAGACAGGAAAGGAAATTACATCCTGATTAAAGGCAGTATAGAAAATGAGGAAATAACATTGCTCAATATGTATGCACCAAGTGACATAGCACCCAAATTCATAAAGGAGAAACTGGCAGAGCTCAAGAAGGAAATAGATAGTAAAACCATACTAGCGGGAGATCTAAATATTCCTCTTTCAGATCTAGATAAATCAAACCAAAAAATAAATAAGAAAGAGGTAGGAGAGTTGAATGAAGTCCTAGAAAATTTAGATTTAATTGATATGTGGAGAAAAACAAATAGGAACAAAAAGGAATACACCTTTTCAGCTGCATATGGTACATTCACAAAGATTGACCATGTAATAGGGCATAGAAACTTTGCAAAAAAATTCAAAAGAGCAGAAATAATAAATGTAACCTTCTTAGGTCATAATGCAATAAAACTAATAATTAGTAAGGGCACCTGGACATGCAAATCAAAAACTAATTGAACTAATTGGAAAAGAAATAATATGATTCTCCAAAACCAGTTAGTCAAAGAAGAAATCATAGAAACAATCAACAATTTCATTGAAGAGAATGACAATGATGAGACATCCTACCAAACTCTGTGGGATGTGGCCAAGGCAGTACTCAGGGGGAAATTTATATCCTTGAGTGCATATGTTAACACATTGAGGAGGGCAGAGATCAATGAATTGGGCATGCAACTCAAATAATTAGAAAGGGAGCAAATTAAAAATCCCCAGATGAAAACTAAATTAGAAATACTAAAATTCAAGGGAGAAATTAATAATATCGAAAGTAAAAGAACTATTGAATTAATAAATAAGACTAGAAGCTGGTATTTTGAAAAAACAGATAAAATAGACAAAGTACTGGTCAATCTAATAAAAAAAAGGAAAGAAGAAAACCAAATTGACAGTATCAAAGATGAAAAGGGAGACCTCACCTCTAATGAAGGGTAAGTTAAGGCAATCATTAAAAACTATTTTGTCCAATTATATGGCAATAAATATAACAATTTAGGAGATATGGATGAATATTTACAAAAATACAAATTGCCTAGATTAACAGCAGAAGAAATAGAATATCTAAATAATCCCATATCAGAAAAATAAATTGAACAAGCCATTACTAAGAAAAAATCACCAAGGCCTGATGGATTCACACGTGAATTCTATCAGACATTCAAAGAGCAACTAATCCCAATATTATACAAATTATTTGATATAATAAGCAAAGAAGGAGTCCTACCAAATTCTTTTTATGACACAAATATGGTACTGTTTCCAAAGACTATGTAGATCAAAAACAGAGAAAGAAAACTACAGACCAATCTCCCTAATGAACATAGAGGCAAAAATTTTAAATAGAATATTAGCAAAGAGACTCCAGCAAGTGATCAAGAGGATCATCCAACATGATCAGGTTGGATTTATACCAGGAATGCATGGATGGTTCAGCATTAGGAAAACCATCCACATAATTGACCATATCAACAGTCTAAGAAACAAAAATCACATGATTATCTCAATAGATGCTGAAAAAGCCTTTGACAAAATACAGCATCCATTCCTATTGAAAACACTGAAAAGTATAGGAATAGAAGGACCTTTCCTAAAAATAATAAACAGTATATACCTAAAACATCAACAAACATCATATGCAATGGGGATAAATTAGAAGCCTTCCCAATAAGATCAGGAGTAAAACAAGGATGCCCATTATCACCTCCATTATTCAATATAGTTTTAGAAACACTAGCAGTTGCAATTAGAGAAGAAAAAGAAATCGAAGGTATCAAAATAGGCAATGAGGAGACTAAGCTATCACTCTTTGTAGATGATATGATGGTCTATTTAATCTTAGAGAATCAACTAAGAAGCTTGTAGAAATAATCAACAACTTTAGCAAAGTTGCAGGATACAAAATAAATGCACATAAATCATCAGCATTTCTTTACATTTCCAGCACATTAGAGAAGCAAGAGGTAGAAAGAGAAACACCATTTAAAATCACTCTAGACAATATAAAATACTTAGGAATCCATCTACCAAAACAAACACAGCAATTATATGAAAACAACTACAAAACACTTTCCAAACAAATAAAACTGGATCTAAACAATTGGGAAGCCATTGATTGCTCATGGGTAGGACGAGCTAACATAATAAAAATGACAATTCTACCCAAATTAATTTACCTATTTAGAGCAATACCTATCAAACTACTAAAAAACTTCTTCACTGAATTAGAAAAAACTATAACAAATTTCTTTTGTAATAACAAAAGATCAAGAATATCAAGGGAAATAATTTTTAAAAATGTGAAGGAAGGGGGCCTAGAAGTACCAGATATTAAACTATACTATAAAGCAGCAGTCATCAAAACAATATGGTACTGGCTAAGAGACAGAGAGGAGGATCAGTGGAATAGACTTGGGGTAAATGACATCAGCAAGACAG
>NW_025345692.1:0-4971 GCF_016433145.1 Gracilinanus agilis | reverse complement strand
ATATACATTAATATATATATATTAATGTGTCAGAGATGTTTTATTCATGTTGTAGAACTGAAAGTGTTCTATACGATCCTAAAATAATCGATCTGGTCATTTGGGAACTTTTAAAATGCAAGAATTAAAGATTCAGGTAGCTATAATGGAAAAGCTCAATTCAGGCTTATTCTCAAGAAATAAGGATGTGGAACATTCCTAAAGTGTCAGAGATGATTTATTTGTGTTGCAGAACCGAAAGTGTTTAATAGTATCTTAAAATGATCGTTCTGCTTCTTTTGGGAACTTTTTAAAAAAAATTTTAAACCTTTATTAATATTCATTTTTAACATGGTTACATGATTCATGCTCCTACTTTCCCCTTCACCCCCGCATTCCCCCCACCCATGGCCGACACACATTTCCACTGGTTTTATCATGTGTCCTTGATCAAGACCTATTTCCAAATTGTTGATAGTTGCTTTGGTGTGGTAGTTTCGAGTCCACATCCTCAATCATGTCCACCCCAAGCCTTGTGTTCAAGCAGCTGTTTTTCTTATATGTTTCCTCTCCTGCAGTCCTTCCTCTGGATGTGGGTAGCGTTCTTTACCATAAATCCCTCAGAATTGTCCTGGGTTTTTGTATTGCTGCTGGTACAGAGGTCCATTACATTCAATTTTACCACAGTATATCAGACTCTGTGTACAGTGTTCTTCTGGCTCTGCTCCTTTCACTCAGCATCAGTTCCTGGAGGTCTTTCCAGTTCACCTAGAACTTCTCCAGTTTGTTATTCCTTTTAGCACAATAGTATTCCATCATCAGCATATACCACAAATTGTTCAGCCATTCCCCAATTGAAGGTAGCTCATCCTACCCATGAGTAACCAATGGCTTTCAAATTGTTTAGATCCAGTTTTATTTGTCTGGAAAGCGTTTTGTTGTTGTTTTCGTATAATTGCTGTGTTTGTTTTGGTAGGTAGATTCCTAAGTATTTTATATTGTCTAGGGTAATTTTAAATGGTGTTTCTCTTTCTACCTCTTGCTGCTCTAATGTGTTGGAAATGTATAGAAATGCTGATGATTTATGTGCATTTATTTTGTGTCCTGCAACTTTGCTAAAGTTGTTGATTATTTCTACAAGCTTCTTAGTTGATTCTCTAGGATTTTTTAAGTATACCTTCATATCGTCTGAAAGAGTGATAGCTTACTCTCCTCCTTGCCTATTTTGATACCTTCGATTTCTTTTTCTTCTCTAATTGCTACTGCTAGTGTTTCTCGTACTATGTTGAATAATAGAGGTGATAATGGGCATCCTTGTTTCACACCTGATCTTATTGGTAAGGCTTCTAATTTATCCCCATTGCATATAATGCTTGTTGATGGTTTTAGGTATATACTGTTTATTATTTTTAGGAAAGGTCCTTCTAGTCCTATACTTTCAGTGTTTTTAATAGGAAATGGATGCTGTATTTTGTCAAAGGCTTTTTCAGGATCTATTGAGATAATCATGTGATTTTTTTTTGATAGACTATTGATATGGTCAATTATGTGGATGGTTTTCCTAATGTTGAACCATCCTTGCATTCCTGGTATAAAACCCACCTGATCATGGTGGATGATCTTCTTAATTACATGCTGGAGTCTCTTTGCTAGTATTCTATTTAAGATTTTTGCATCTATGTTCATTAGGGAGATTAATCTGTAGTTTTCTTTCTCTGTTTTTGATCTCCCTGGCTTTGGAATCAGTACCATATTTGTGTCATAAAAGGAATTTGTCAGGACTCCTTCTTTGCTTATCATATCAAATAATTTGTATAGTATTGGGATTAGTTGCTCTTTGAATGTCTGATAGAATTCACTTGTGAATCCATCAGGCCCTGGCGATTTTTTCTTAGGGAGTTCTTTAATGGCTTGTTCAATTTCTATTTCCGATATGGGATTATTTAGGTATTCTATTTCTTCTGCTGTTAATCTAGGCAATTTATATTTTTGCAAATATTCATCCATATCTCCTAAATTGTTATATTTATTGCCATATAGTTGGGTGAAATAGTTTTTAATGATTGCCTTAATTTCCCCTTCATTAGAGGTGAGGTCTCCCTTTTCATCTTTGATACTATCAATTTGGTTTTCTTCTTTCCTTTTTTTTATTAGATTGACCAGTACTTTGTCTATTTTATCTGTTTTTTCAAAGTACCAGCTTCTAGTCTTATTTATTAATTCAATAGTTCTTTTACTTTCGATTTTATTAATTTCTCCCTTGATTTTTAGTTTTTCTAATTTAGTTTTCATCTGGGGATTTTTAATTTGCTCGCTTTCTAATTTTTTGAATTGCATGTCCAATTCGTTAATCTCTGCCCTCCTTAATTTGTTAACATACACACTCAAGGATATAAATTTTCCCCTGAGTACTGCCTTGGCTGCATCCCACAGAGTTTGGTAGGATGTCTCATCATTGTCATTTTCTTCAATGAAATTGTTGATTGTTTCTATGATTCCTTCTTTGACAAATTGGTTTTGGAGCATCATATTATTTAATATCCAATTAATTTTTGATTTGCCTGTCCAGGTGCCCTTACTAATTGTTATTTTTATTGCATTATGATCTGAGACGGTTACATTTATTATTTCTTCTCTTTTGCATTTGTTTGCAATGATTCTATGCCCTATAACATGGTCAATCTTTGTGAATGTACCATGTGCAGCTGAAAAGAAGGTGTATTCCTTTTTGTCCCTATTTATTTTTCTCCACATATCAATTAAATCTAATTTTTCTAGGACTTCATTCACCTCTCTTACCTCTTTCTTATTTATTTTTCGGTTTGATTTATCTAGATCTGAAAGAGGAATATTTAGATCTCCCACTATTATGGTTTTACTATCTATTTCCTTCTTGAGCTCTTCCAGTTTCTTCTTTATGAATGTGGATGCTATGCCACTTGGTGCATACATATTGAGCAGTGTTATTTCCTCATTGTTTATACTGCCTTTAATCAGGATGTAATGACCTTCCCTGTCTTTTTTAATCATATCTATTTTTACTTTGGCTTTGTCAGAAATCATAATAGCCACTCCTGCCTTCTTTTTCTCATTTGAAACCCAAAAGATTTTGTTCAAGCCCTGAACCTTAAACTTGTGTATGTCCCCCCGCCTCATATGTGTTTCTTGTAGACAACATATGGTGAGATTTTGGTTTCTAATCCACTCTGCTAATTGCTTCCATTTTATGTGAGAGTTCATCCCATTCACATTCAGAGTTATAATTATCAGCTGTGCATTCGCTGACATTTTTGTATTCTCCCCTATTCCTACCCCTTCTTCTTAACCTATTTCCTTTTAAACCAGTGGTTTTCTATTAAGCCGGTATCCCTTATCCCCTCCCTTTATTAATTTCCCTTTCTACCCCCTCCCTTGTTATTCCCCTCTTTTTGTTTTGAATGCCTAATAAATTCCCTCTCCTTTCTTCTCCCCTCCCTTTTTTGACCTCCCCTCTTCCCTGCTCCCCTTGGTTTATCCCTTCTGATTTTCTCAGTAGGGTTAGATAGAGTTTTATATCCCATTAGATAGTATAGCTACTCTTCCCTCTCCAAGTTGATTATGCTGAGAGTAAGGTTTAAAAATTGCCTCTTGATGCACTCTTCCTCTCCTTCTTATAATAGTATTTGTCCCCTCCACATCCCATTCCCTCTTTTTGTGTAATAGATTATCCTATTTTTCTTATTCTCTCAAGTTTCTCCTGGTGTCCCCCTCCATTCACCCTCCTCTTTCCCACCCCCCATATCATCTTAGACAAGTCAGCACTCTACCCTCTCCCCATTAATTATTCTTCCAACCACTATAATAGTGATTTCTTAATAGTGAATAGAGTTCACTACAGAGAATTATACATAGCATTTCTCCACATTGGAATACGGATAATTAGATCTTACTGAGGCCCTTAAAAAGGCAAAATTAAAAAGTATGAGTTTTCTTTCTTTCCCCTCTTTATCTTATTTACCTTTTCATCTTTCTCTCAATTTTTGTGGTTGGATATCAAACTTTCCATTTAGCCCTGGTCTTTTCTGTGCAAATACATGGAAATCTTCAATTTTGTTGAATGCCCATACTTTCCCCTGGAAGTATATAGTCAATTTTGATCGGTAGTTGATCCGTGGTTGAAGGCCCAGCTCTCTTGCCTTTCTGAATATCATATTCCAAGCTTTGCAGTCTTTTAGTGTGGAGGCTGCCAGATTCTGTGTGATCCTGATTGGTGCTCCTTGGTATTTGAATTGTCTCTTTCTGGCTTCTTGTAAGATTTTTTCTTTTACTTGGAAGCTCTTGAATTTGGCAATTATATTCCTGGATGTTTTCTTATCTGTATCGAATGTTGAGGGTGATCTATGGATCCTTTCAATGTCTATATTGCCCTCTTGTTGTAGAACTTCAAAGCAATTTTGCTGAATACTTTCTTTTAGTATGGAGTCCAAATTTCTATTAATTTCACCCTTTTCAGGGAGACCAATGATTCTCAAATTGTCTCTTCTAGACCGGTTTTCTTGGTCTGTCACTTTGTCATTAAGATATTTCATGTTTCCTTCTATTTTTTCAGTCTTTTGGCTTTGGTTTATTTATTCTTGTTGTCTTGAGAGATTATTAGCTTCCAATTGTTCAATTCTAGCCTGGGTTTTTGGCTATAATCTTTTGGTTTTCGGCTATGATCTTTTGGTTTTCAGCTATAATCTTTTGGTTTTAGGCTATAATCTTTTTGTTTTCCTTTTCAATCTGGTCATTTCTGGTCTTCAGTTGACTTGCCTCACTTTCCAATTGAGAAATTCTGCCTTTTATACTGTTATTTTCTTGCCTGATTTCCTTTTTTTTAATGACAAATTATTTTATTTTAAAAATGGAAAATTAGTGTTTTTTTATGTTTTTCATACTAGCAATTTTTTTTAACATTTATTAATATACATTTTTAACATGGTTACCTGATTCATGCTCCTCCTATCCCCTTCA
>NW_025345691.1:0-5543 GCF_016433145.1 Gracilinanus agilis | reverse complement strand
TATATATATATATATATATATAACAAGCTATATACCAGAAAAATAGAAAATATTAAAAAGAGGTAAGATAGTGGAGTTAAGAGCAGTGAAGGAAGACTTCCTGTAAGAGGTGAGATTTTAGTTAGGATTTCAAAGAAACCAGTGAGTAGGTAGTCAAAGCAGAGGAGAGTGTTCAGGCATCAAGGACAGCCCAAAAAAAATGCCTGGAGATAAAAAAAAATGGAATGTTTTGTCCATGGAAGCCAGCAAGCCAATGTCACTGGATCAAATAATACATGTCAGGGAGTAAGGTATCAGAAGACTGGAAAGATATGAAGGGGCTAGGGATATGAAGGGCTTTGAATGCCAAACAGAACATTTTTTTATTGACAACTGGAGGCATTAGAAGCCAGTGAAGTTTTTTGAGTAGGGGAGTGACATGATCAGACCTATATTTTAGAAAATCACTTTAGTTTTAGAAAAATCACTTTAGTGACTGAATGGAAGGAGGATAGATAAGAGAAGGGAAAGACTTGAGATAGGAAGATCCACCAGCAAGCTATTGCAACAATTGAAGCATAAAGTGATAAGGGCCTGCACCAAAGTGGTGGCATTGTTAAAGGACAGAAAGGAACATATTGGAGAGACATAACAAGAGTGAAATCATTAGACTTTGACTACAGCTTGGACCTAGAGAGTCAGAGATAGTGAGAAATCCAGGATGATTCCTAGTTTTGAGCTTGAGAGATTGGGAAGAAGGTATTGCTCTCTACAGTAATTAGGATGATAAGAGGGAGATACAGCTTAAGGGAAAAAATAAGTTCTGTTTTGGACATATTGTATTTTAAATGTCTACTGAATATCTAGTTTGCGATGTCTAAAAGACAGTTGGAAATGTGAGATTAGTGGTCAGCAGGGAGACTAAGACAGGAAAGGCATATTTGAACATCAGCATAGAGATGGTAATTAAATTCATGGCAGCTAATAAGATCACCAAATGAAGCAGAATAGAAGGAAAAGAGAAGAGGGCACAGGACAAAACCCTGAGGGATATCTATGGATAAAGGGCATGATCTGGAGAATGATCCAGCAAAGGAGACAGATTAGCAATCAGATAGGTAGAGAAAAACTAGGGGAGAGAAGTGGCCTAAATACCTAGAAAGAAATTAATATCAAGGAGGAGTGAGCAGCAGTGTCAAGGCTACCGAGAGGTCAAGGATAATGAAGACTGAGAAAGGGCCATTTGAGTTGACAATTAAGAATTCATTAATAACTTTTGGAAGAGCCGTTTGGGTAGAATAATATCAGAAGCCAGAATGTAAGGGGTTAAGAAGAGAGCAAGGAGAAAGTGGACACACCTATTGTAGATGGCCTTTTCAAGGAGTGTTAGCTTCAAAGAGCAGAAGAGATATAGAAGGGTAGTCAGTAGTGTTGGAAGGGTCAAATGAGGTTATTTCAGGATAAGAGCCATAGGCATGTTTGTAGGTATAGCAGATGAACCAGTAAAGAGGGAGAGACTGAAAACAAGCAAAAAGAGTAGAGAAGACAGAGGGGGCAATCTGTTGGAAGAGAGGGGATAGAATAAGATCATTTGATCAAGTAGAGGGGTTAGTCTTGGTAAAGAGTAAAATAACCTCATCATGTAAGACAGAAGAGAAAGTGGCAAGAGGCATCTAACTAAAAGGAAATAAGAAAGAAAAAAGAAGAGGGAGTTTATAGTGAATGGTCTCAGTTTTTCTGTAAAAGATGAGACAGGGACAGATAGCACGGTAGATAGAGAGCCAATCTGGAGTCGGGAGGATCTGAGTTCAAATCAAATCCAGCTGTGTGACCCTGAGCAAGTTACTTAACTCTGATTGCCTAGCCTTCTGTCTTAGAGTTGTTGCTGAAACAGAAAGTAAGGATTAAAAAAAGAGAGAGAGAGAGATAAGGTAAAATTCTCAGCTGAGAAAGTTAGGGAGAGGGGATGCCATGGGACATTTGAGGAAGCATTAAAAGTTTTGGAAGAGTTGCTGAGGAGAGTAAGATAATGAACTGATGAGAGAAGCATGATAGGACTGCATAACAATAGTGAAGGCCCACTTGAGGTTATAGCAAATTTGTAGTGGACCTAGTCAGAATGGTTGCACAATTTTCTCCACCTTTGTTAAGCAGCAAGTATATAGGAGTGAAGGTGACAAATGGTGGGTAACCCAAGACTGCAGTTTGGCTGAGCATACTTGTTGTGTGATAAGGGAATGAGGAATTCAAAAGACGACATTGTAAATTTGAATTAATTCACCAAGAAGTCAAAATGAGAAGAAGAGAGAGTGGTTAGTGTACAGACAATGGCCTGGAAGAGAACTGAAGGATTAAAATATTGGAGGTCATGGTGTGGATGATGGGAAGGGAAGGGGGGAGGGGAGAAGAAGTGAAAAGCCAATAGATTAAGATTAGATAAAGGGATTTCAGAATTCTTGAACAAAGAGAAACACACTTGTGGGTGATGGCAAGATCAAATGTATTAGCATCTTTCTGCATAAAGTGGAGAAGATGAGTAGATTGTAGAACTGAGTGATTAAGATATTTGCAAGGGAATTAATATGTATATTGAGGTCCCCTAGTATGAAGGCAAGAGTTAGAGAGAATAGGAAATATTATAAGCCAAGTATCAAACTCTAAGGAAGAAAGAAGGGTGAACCTGAGGATCTGGAGACAATATCTACCAGGATTTTTATTGGATAGGAGATATGAACAGCTTGAACCTCAAAGGAAGAAGGTTACTGAGTGATGGAGGAAGAGGGAGAAATTGGAAATGAAAATAGGAAGCAAAGAGTATTCTTTCTTTACATTTAAGTCATTCACCCATTCTGAATTTACCTTGGTGTAGGGTGTGAGATGTTGATCTAAACTCAATCTCTCCCATACTGTTATCCAATTTTCTCAGTACTTTTTGCCAAATAGTAGGTTTTTGTCCCAAAAGCAGGGATCTTTGGTTTTTATCTTACACTGTTTTGCTGAGGTCATTTACTCCAAGTCTATTCCACTGATCCACACTTTTGTCTCTTAGCCAGTACCATACTGTTTTTATGACCACTACTTTATAGTACAGTTTAAGATCTGGTATTGCTAGGTCCCCATCCTTCACATTTTTTTTCGATTATTTCCTTTGATATTCTTGATCTTTTGTTCTTCCAGTGAACTTTTGTTGCAAAAAATTGGAAAATGGTTCCGGGTTAAGATGGCAGCAGAGTAAGAAGCAGCTCTTAACCTCTCCTGACCGAAACACACAAAACTCCTCAAGGGGACATAAAAACAAGTCCAGACAAACGGAGGAACCCCACAACAGGGCACAGCGTAGAAGGTACGTGGAATCGAGGCATTTCCATGCTATAAAGGGGTGAAACAGCCCTCACGAAATCGCGGACTGAGCAACCACCCCACCCCCACCCCTCCACACACAACATCTATAGCTCCAAAGCCAGCTAAAAAGAAATAGAGCAAGTTTGGGGCACCCATCGAGTCATTGGCACCTCCGGGGCCTGTTCCTGAGAGCAGCAAGACTTAGGACCCCATTAAGCCAAAAAACGCAGGCGAAATCTGAACGCGGGAGCAGGACGCAGGACGCAGAGCGCAGGCTGAGAGCGCAGGCACGGGTGGAGGCGTGGGTGGAGGCAGACACAGCCAGGAACTAAAGCCTAAGTGGGGAACCAGTGTGGACGGGTATACGACTGTGGAAGCAGCTCCCTGAGACTTGTAAAGGAACCTCCTGCAGAGGATCAAGCAAGGGGGTCCACCAGGGGGCTTGACCTTGGAAAAAACCAGAACTCAGACCTCAGGAGCCAATAGACCGCGAACAGACACTGAGCGCAATTCAAATATCAAGGAGCACCAATCAGGATCACACAGGATCTGGCAGCCTCAACACTAAAAGACCGCAAGGCGTGGAATACAATATTCAGAAAGGCAAGAGAGCTGGGCCTGCAACCACGGATCAACTACCCATCAAAATTGACTATATATTTCCAGGGGAAAGTATGGGCATTGAATAAAATTGAAGAATTCCAGGTATTTGCACAGAAAAGACCAGGGCTAAATGGAAAGTTTGATATCCAACCACAAAAATCGAGAGAAACATGAAAAGGTAAATAAGATACAGAGGGGAAAGAAAGAAAACTTATAATTTTTAAATTTGCCTTTTTAAGGGCCTCAGTGAGATCTAATTATCTGTATTCCTATGTAGAGAAATGTTATGTATAATTCTCTGTAGTGAACTCTATTCACTATTATAATATTCACTATTATAGTAATCAGAAGAATAATTAACAGGGTGAGAGTGGAACACTAAATAAACTAAGATGGCATGGGGGATGGGAAAGAGGGGGTGAATAGCAGGGGACACCAAGAGAAACTTGAGTGAATAAGAAAATAGAATATTCTATTACACACAAAGAGGGCATGGGAGGGAGAGGGGACAAATACTATTATAAGAAGGAGAGGAAGAGAGCATAAAGAGGTAATAATCAAACCTTACTCTCAGTGCAATCAACCCGGAGAGGGAAGAGTAGCTATACTATCCACTGGGAACTAAAACTCTTATCTAACCCTTCTGAGAAAGTTAGAAGGGATAAACCAAGGGGAGCAGGGGAGCGGGGAGAACAAAAAAAGGGAGGGAAGAAGGGGGAGGGAATTCATAAGGCCTTTAAAAACAAAAAGAGGGGGCGAAAAATAAGGGAGGGAGTAAAAAGGGAAGTCAATCAAGGGAGGGGATAAGGGATAGGGTCTTAATAGCAAACCACTGGTTTTAAAGGAAATAGCTTAAGGAGAAGGGGTAGGAATGGGGGAGGATTTGAAAATGTCAGCAAATGCACAACTGATGATTATAACTCTGAATGTAAATGGGATGAACTCGCTCATAAAAAAGAAGCAAATAGCAGAGTGGATTAGAAACCAAAATCCCACCATATGTTGTCTACAAGAAACACATATGAGGCGGGTGGACATACACAAGTTTAAGGTTCAGGGTTTGAGCAAAATCTTTTGGGCGTCAAATGAGAAAAAGAAGGCAGGAGTGGCTATTATGATTTCTGACAAAGCCAAAGTAAAAATAGATATGATTAAAAAAGACAGGGAAGGTCATTACATCCTGATTAAAGGCAGTATAAACAATGAGGAAATAACACTGCTCAATAGGTATGCACCAAGTGGCATAGCACCCAAATTCATAAAGGAGAAACTGGCAGACCTCAAGAAGGAAATAGATAGTAAAACCATACTAGTGGGAGATCTAAATATTCCTCTGTCAGATCTAGATAAATCAAACTGAAAAATAAATAAGAAAGAGGTAAGAGAGGTGAATGAAGTCCTAGAAAAATTAGATCTAATTGATATGTGGAGAAAAATAAATAGGGACAAAAAGGAATACACCTTCTTCTCAGCTGCACATGGCACATCCACAAAGATTGACCATGTCATAGGGCATAGAATCATTGCAAACAAATGCAAAAGAGCAGAAATAATAAATGTAACCTTCTCAGATCATAATGCAATAAAAATAATAATTAGTGAGGGCACTTGGACAGGAA
>NW_025345690.1:0-5734 GCF_016433145.1 Gracilinanus agilis | reverse complement strand
AGGAAATAGATAGCAAAACCATACTAGTGGGGGACCTCAACCTTCCCTTATCAGATCTAGATCAGTCAAACCAAAAATAAATAAGAAAGATATAAGAGAGGTAAAAGAAACCCTAGAAAAATTAGAGTTAATAGATATATGGAGAAAATAAATAGGAACAAAAAAGCAATACACCTTCTTTTCAGCAGCACATGGAGCATTCACAAAGAAGGATCATGTAATAGGGCATAGAAACATGGCAAACAAATGCAAAAAAGCAGAAATAATAAATGTAACCTTCTCGGATCATAATGCTATAAAATGGTTATTAGTAAGAATGAATGATGTCTAAAAAAAAGAATACATGGAGAGGTTAACCACAGACTAATTGCAAATTAAATAATATAATTCTCCAAAATAATTTAGTGAAAGAACAAATCAACAGAGACAAATCATAATTTTATTGAAGACAATGATAATGATAAGACATCTTACCCAAACCTGTGGGATGCTGCCAAAGCATTTCTAAGGGGAAAATTTATATCACTGAGTCTATATTTTAACAAATTAGGGAGTGCACAGGTTAATGAATTGGGCATGCAACATAAAAAACTAGAAAATCAAGAAATTCAGAATCCTCAGATGAAAACTAAATTAGAAATGCTAAAAATCAAAGGAGAAATTAATAAAATCAAAAGTAAAAGAACTATTGAATTAATAAATAAGATTAGAAGCTGGTATTTAAAAAAAATAGATAAAATAGAAAAAGTACTTGTAAACCTAATAAAAAAAGGAAAGAAGAAAACCAAACTAATAGTATCAAAGATGAAAAGGGTGTTATTTAAATAAGTTCTGGGGTTCCATTTAGATGTATTTGGGGCTCATTTGAGCCTTAAGATATGTAGATATAGGACAAAATTCCTGTGGATGTTTTGGGGACTTTGGAAACTAGAAAATCCCATAATTCCTCCTGTAAAATTGGAGGCAGACAGGAAGTTTGATGATGTAAGAGAATGATATAAGACTCCTGGGGTCATTGGAAGCGGGCTCTTTTGCTCCCTAAGCACACTCTCTGGGGGACCCAGAAAAGGTAAGGGAACATACAGAACGTAATGGAGGAGGAGTGATTTTGACATAGGCAGCCTCCTGGTCTCATTTTATTCTATCAACATGGGCCTAAATAAAATCTTAGTTTTCCTCATAATATTAGCCTGTATCATTTTTAAAAATAACAAAAGGGAGAACTCACCTCTAATGAAGAGGAAATTAATGCAATGATAAAAAACTATTTTGCTCAATTACATAGCAATATATTTAGCAATCTAGGTGATATGGATGAATATTTACAAAAATATAAATTGTCTAGATTAACAGCAGAACAAAAAGAATACTTACATAATCCCATATCAGAAAAAGAAATTGAACAAGCTACCTAGGGTTACCAGGGCCTGCTCCTGAGAGCAGCATGACTTAAGACCCCAAGAGGCTAAAGAATGCACACAGACTTTGATCTCAGACCCTGAGTGCAGGCAAGAGTGTGGGCGTAGACGCATGCCCAGACATAAATCCTGAGCTCAGAGGAGGACTTGGATCTTGAGGGCAGGCACGGACCTTGAGTGGGGCCCCAGTGCAAAAGGGGTTCACAAATGTGGAAGCAACACCCTGAGACTGTTAAAGGAGCTTCTGTTAAAGGGACAAGTAAGGGGACCAACAGGAGGCTTGGCCCTGAGAACAACTGAGACCTCAGGAACCTAAAGAGCGCGGACAGACCCAGAGTGTGAGGCTAAACCTGAGAGGGTGCCGGGCTAACAATGGCAAGCCAGAGACAAGAACCCCAAAAGAGAAAAATCATCAAGAACAAATCTATAACACGACAACTTTTACAAAGATAAAAACCAGACAAAAGAAGAAACAGCAGAAGAGAACAAACAAGTAATCGTATCCAAACCTCCCCAAAATAATGGAAACTGGCCACGAGCTATTGAAGAGTTCAAATCTGAGATGATGAGAAAGATGGAAGAGATTTGGAGAGAGAAGTGCGAAATAGCTAAAAAGGAAATAAACAGGTTAGAAGACAGAAACTCCCAATTCGAGAAAGATGCCCCAAAATCAAATGAAATGGTAAGCAAATTGGAAACCGAAATCTGGCAAGAAAATAACAGTTTTAAAGGCAGAATTCTGCAATTGGAAAGTGAGGCTCAAAAATCAAATGAACTGATGAGCTAATTGAACACCAGAAATGACCAGATTAAAAAGGAAATCCAAAAGATTATAGCCAAAAACCAGTCCCTAAAGGCTATGATTGAGCAATTAGAAGCTAAAGATCTCTCAAGAGAGCAAGAACAAAGAAAAAAAGTGAAAACACTGATCAAAAAGAAGGAAACATGAAATATCTCAATGAGAATGTGACAGACCAAGAAAAGAGGTCTATGAGAGACAATCTGAGAATCATTGGTCTTCCTGAAAAAGCAGAAATTAATAGAAAATTGGACTCCATACTAAAAGAAAGTATTCAGCAAAATTTCCCTGAAGTTCTACAACAAGAGGGCAATATAGACATTTAAAGGATCCCTAGATCACCCTCTACACTAGACCCAGAAAAGACAACCCCCAGGAATATAATGGCCAAATTCAAGAGCTTCCAAGTAAAAGAAAAAATTTTACAAGAATCCAGAAAGAGACAATTCAGATATCAAGGAGCAACAATCAGGATCACACAGGATTTGGCAGCCTTTACACTAAAAGACCGCCAGGCTTGGAATATGATATTCAGAAAGGCAAGAGAACTGGGTCTACAACCAAGGATGACCTACCCATCAAAACAAACCATATACTTCCAAGGGAAAGTTTGGGTATTCAACAAGATAGAAGATTTCCAAGTATTTGCACAGAAATGACCAGGACTAAATGGAAAGGTCAATATCCAACCACAATAATCAAGAGACACATGAAAAGGTAAATAAGAAACAGAGGGGAAAGAAAGAAAACTTGTATTTTTTAAATTTGCCTCTTTAAGGGCTTCAATATGATCTAATTATTGGTATTCCTATGTGGAGAAATGTTATGTATTGTTCTCTTTAAGGAACTCTATTCACTATTATAGTATTCCCTATTATAGTAATCAGAAGAATTATTCATAGGTAGAGGTTGGAATACTAAATGGTCTAAGGTGATATGGCGGTGGGAAAGAGGGATGTGAATAGTAGAGGACACCAAGAGAATCTTAAATGAATGAGAAAAATAGGATATTTTACTACGCACAAAGAGGGCATGGGAAGGGGAAGGGATGAATACTATTATAAGAAGGAGAGGAATAGAGCATTAAGAGGTAATAGTTAAACGTTACTGTCAGTGTAATTAACCCTGATAGGGAACAGTAGCTTTATCCATTGGGATATAAAACTCTATCCAACCCTACTGAGAAAGTCAGAAGGGAAAAACAAAGGGGAGCGGGGGAGTAGGGAGGTCATAAAAAGGAGGGGAGAAGAAGGTGGGAGGATTCATTATGCTTTAAAAATAAATAGAAGGGAATAATAAGGGAGGGAGTAGAAAGGGTAGTAAATCAAGGGAGGGGACAAGGGTTACTGGTATAAAGCAAACCACTGGTTTAAAAGGAAATAATGTAAGAAGAAGGGGTAGAACTAGGAGAGGATACCAAAATGTTGGAGAATGCACAACTGATAATTATAATTCTGAATGTGAATGGGATGAACTTGCGCATAGAAAGGAAGCAAATAGCAGAGTGGATTAGAAAACAAAATCCTACCATATGTTGTCTACGAGAAACACATATGAGGCAGGTGGACATAAACAGTTTTAAGGTCAAGGACTTGAGCAAAATCCGTTGGGCATCAAATGAGAAAAAGAAGGCAGGAGTGGCAATTATGATTTCTGACAAAGCAAAAGTAAAAACAGATATGATTAAAAAAGACAGGAAAGGAGCAGAGCCAGAAGAACACTCTACACAGAGACTGATATACTAGGGTAAAATCGAATGCAATGGACTTCTGTACCAGCACCAATGCAATGACACCTCTGAGGGATGTATGGTAAAGAATGCTACCCACATTCAGAGGAAGGACTGCAGGAGAGGAAATATATAAGAAAAACAACTGCCTGAACACATGGTTTGGGGTGTACATGATTGGGGATGTAGACTCGAAACTACCACACCAATGCAACTATCAACAATTTGGAAATAGGTCTTGATCAATGACACATGTTAAAACCAGTGGAAATACACATCAGCCATGGGAGGGAGGGAGAAGTCGGGGTGGTGAAGGGGAAAGTAAGAGCATGAATTATGTAACCAAGTTAACTTTTCTAAAAAATAAATATTAATGAATGTTTTAAAAAAAAGGAAAAAATCACCAGGGCCTGATGGATTCACAAGTGAATTCTATCAAACATTCAAAGAACAATTAATCCCAAAACTATACAAATTATTTGATATAAAAACAAAGAAGGAGTCTTACCAAATTCCTTTAATGACACAAATATGGTACTGATTCCAAAGCCAGGAAATCAAAAACAGAGAAAGAAAATTACAGACCCATCTCCTTAATGGACATAGAAGCAAAAGTCTTCAATAGAATAGTAGCAAAAAAGACTACAGCAAGTGATCAAGAGGGTTATCCATCATGATCAGGTGGGATTTATATACCAGGAATGCAAGGATGGTTGAACATTATGAAAACAATTCCATTGACCATATGAACCAGGAAACAAACAAAAACCACATGATAATCTCAATAGATGCTGAAAAAGCCTTTGACAAAATACAACAACACCCCTTCCTACTGTAAACACTAGAAAGGATAGGAATAGAAGGTCCTTTCCTAAAAGTACTAAACAGTATATATCTTTAAATATCAACAAGCTTTATATGCAATTGGGATAAATTAGAAGCCTTTTCAATAAGATCAGGTGTGAAACAAGGATGCCCATTATCACCTCTGTTATTTAACATTGTACTAGAAACACTAGCAGTAGCAATTAGAGTAGAAAAAGAAATTGAAGGTATTAAAATAGGCAATGAGGAGATTAAACTATCACTCTTTGAAGATGATATGATGGTCTACTTAAAAAATCCTAGACAATCAACTAAAAAGCTAGTAGAAATAATCAACAACTTGATAATAGTTCTAAGTACTGATCTTTTTACCTAAAGCTCTGGGCAGAGCTCAAAGATAGGGCAATTAAGAGTGTACCTGATTGGATCAAGTACACAGTGAGACCAAAAACTTGATTCTAAGCCTGGGGTATGAATTGGATCAGCCCATGACCATGATCATGTTCAGAGATGAAAAAGAAAACAAAACAACCAAACAAAAACTTGCACCTAAGCCTGAGGCATGTCTTTAAACTATGAGGATTCCCAGCCTTATCATTCAAGAGGTGCAGCAGCAGACTTAGAGCATCAGTAGCAATAGCTGGAGTGGCAGCAGCAAATAGCAATAGCAGCTCCAGTTCCCCAGGGAGAGGGGAGAAAGGTGAAAAAGCAGAAGTAAGAGAGAAACACATTTTTATTCAAACTAATCTACTCCCATAGTAAGGGACCTTAAAAGTGCAGACCTCATTTCATCAAAAATGTACGATTTAAATTAATATCCAATACTCCAAGTATTTTATTGGATTTATTATGATGAATGTGATTAATAATCTCTTGAAATAAGGGAATAAAAAGGCAATTATCCAACAAAGTAAGCCCACATGAGCAAAACTCTCCTGTTTCTCACCTCACACCACCTCCAGG